>NC_079147.1:273923483-274030380 GCF_945859685.1 Eupeodes corollae
ATATACTTACAATCTTCCATATAACTAAAATATTCATGCACATGTTAAAGAAACAAATCTTAGTTGCCAAAGTTGCCTCAAACAGCATGCAGTCTGATATTTTTAGTAAAAACTTTGTTCATATAATTTCCAAATTAAAAGTCTTCTACGCTACAGTAAATAGATGCCTTTGCTATGGTTATAAAATATATACGATAATAAGAATATAGAAGACCTAAAAAATGTTAAAAAAATTTACCTACATTGTGAAACCGATAATATCGAAGTATTCAATATGTTTTACTCGCATAGACCAGAGGTTATATCAGAATAATTGTTTGGAAAGAGTTTCTCTTTTAAACGTCAAGGGATGTTTATCGACAATTATTTATTACCTACCTTAGGTGAATATAACTATTTCAGAGATGAATCCTCATTTTCAGAAATGAGCTTGACTTTCAAAGTCAAAACCGACAAACTAGAATTGATTTATAAACCATAATATAGATTTGATTTAAATCCTGTTTGTTGGCTTTGCAACCTTAATTAGAATGAAAATATCATTATTATACACTTTGTGGCCTTGTGTCCAATCTTACAGGAAATCCGAAGACTCTGTTGTAACGCAAGTTTTCTTTTGTTTGAAGAATGTAATAATATTTTGAATGTTGACCGTGGTTGGAAACCTCTAATAGGATATAAGAGGTTTCCAAGTTTTCAAGTGCAAATATATCTTCCATTTTTGGTCATGTTAGATCATAACCGTAACAGATTCACCAGCTTCATTATCAAATAAGCATAACGTCCAATTATACCACCAAACAGAAAATCGTACTAAAACAAAAACACGTTAAAGATAGAGGGGCTTTTCAACAATCATTGATGAATTTTCTCATCAAAAATTGCTACAATACTTTTTAATAATGTTGCCTACGAAGTGAGAATGAGCTTCATCACTTGTTAGGAAAATGAAACTTTGACAATTAACCCTACATCATCCAATACAGTAGGCACTACAGTTTCAGAAGAGGGTTTGCCATTGATCTGCTTTAAATTCATAGTGACTTTTCACAGAATTTTTTATATAGAGAAATGAAATTTAAACAAAAATTGGTCTTCTACCCTTAGATACTTTAGCTAGGGTTTTAAACTCTAGTACATTTAAAGTAAAGATTTTAAAAATGTTATTCCATGTATCAGCTCAGTATTAGCCAAAAAAAACTGTTGTTAAAGACATTTTTGATAAAGTTTGACAAAACAAAACGATATTTTGTTGTTATTTCACACTTTCAACGAGAACCCAAATAATCAGAAAATATTTTAAGAAATACACAAATTGATTTTTTGTAAAAAAAATGTTTATCAATTGTAACAAACTAATAGATGAGTATGCAGACCTTTTAAATTTCTTCCTAGAAGAAGGCATGGAAAGTGAAATGTAAAATGGAGACAGTAACACGAGGTCTCGGAACCCGCAGCTACTGCAGAAGCCATTTGACTTTAACATTTTGTCGATTAGTTCAACCAGATTTGCATGGGAGAAAACTTATAGAAATGTTTGACTCAATTGGTCTGACCATGAATGAAAGAACAAGAATTGAAAGAACTGGTAACTTTACCTTTTTGAGCGTAAATCTTAACTTCACAATAGGCTACTTTCTTTTACGTGAAATGAGGCTTGAAAACAAAAATGACTTAACGATGGAACGACTGGTGTACTTAGACCATCTTTCAGTAGTAAATTCTTGTGATTTCACAAAAGACTCAGAAAATAAAACGAAGGTCTTTGAAAGTTTTTTGATGTCATACCAAACAGTCCTTGACACAAGTCTGAGTTTTGTAAAAAATGATAACATTCAGTCGATAATTGGTACTGAGTTATTAGATGCGTGTGTTAAACAGACTGACCAACAAGCCGTAGGCAACACAACCTTATAGGAACCATGGTTTTATGCAGAATGTTAAGCAACTAGGAAAAAATCGTCAAGATTGTTTAAGCTAGTCAGAGCATTTAATACAAACTAAGCAAAAATCCGCAAATGTGGATTAAAAAAATCCCTTAACGCAGTAACAGACAACTCAACAAATTGGCATACCTCTCCTTAGGAAAACTAAAGTTAGTACGGGACTAATAGCAGATCGCTTTCAACGGTTACTTGTTAGTCCAGAAAGACTTTTTTAAATACAGTTTGCTTTTTATTGCGTCAAAAAAGACATTCTAGATCAAGCTTTAACAATTCAACGAGTAGTAGCTCACCTTCACAAATGCAATAATAACAAAACTTGTGTTACCTACGAATTTTATAAAGACGCTTCAGAAAACTTTTTGATAAAACTAACAGATGAAAACATCTACATCTTTATGAACGATGAATATCCGGAAAGTTTCTGAAAGAAAACTATTTTCCCAATTTTCAAGAAAGCATGAAAGGCGACGTGAATGAACCAACAAACTATAAAGGTTTTATGAACTCCTTTATGAAAATCTTTACTGGTGTGATTCTTGACAGACTTACGCTAGTTCAAGATAACAATCTTGTTGTCTTACAAGCTAAGCTGCCTAGGTATATCCACTTAGATACCCTGAAAAGGCTTAACGCGAACAAGAAAACAACGGTATGGAATGGAACAGAAAGATCAAAATGTTACCACAGGGCATCAGTTGTAAAACAAGGCTGTGTTCTAAACCCAGTTCTCTTTTCTCTTTTCTTATGGATGATCTTTCTACCTACTTACCCGGTGGCATGACAAGCAAAAAAACCTATCAACTGCAACTGGAAAGGCGCCATAACCAGGAAGCATATTGCCTTAAGCACAAAGCTTAAACTAATAATGGCTGAATCACAAATACGCTTCGGCTTCACCTGGCGTTTTGAATTCGAATTCAGCCATAAGAATTTAATGCATGCTATCACAATGGAGCTTCGACCTCACATTTCGTTTGACAATCGTAAGGAAGAGAACATAATGTAACGTAATGTGACTCCAAACGGAAGCTCTAGTTCAATTATCTAAACATTTTCTTTGTCTGACAGCTTAAAAGCTATACAAAAATGTCAACAAACAAAATATTTGCTATTTGGAAGGTTGAAATAATAGAAATGTAATTCAAAGCAACCTCGAAGCAGGCCAACCGTAACGCAGACCAAGCCGAAGATGAAGCGTGTTTGTGATTCAGCCATAAAGGCCTTAATGCGATCGATATTATGCTATGATGGTCAGAAATGGGGATTTCAGCAGTAGAAAAACTTTTAAGATAATTTATAAAAAAATGTTCTGGCCTCTGAAAATACACTTAATTATATGCTGCACCTTGACACACGAGTGGCACCACTTAATAACTTCACATTGAAGACGCACCTGCAGTATATATTAAAAGCTACAGAGCTGCCAATCTATTAGCTACCTTAAATAATCGTTAGACTTGTGACAAACCCAATTTTTTGAAGAGTGGACTCGACTTGGTCTTGAGCATGATATCCAGTTACTATATAATTATGCATTGAGTATTGGAAAACCTTAAGGTCGCTATTTCTTGAAAATTGAAACAACCTTTTTTACAAAATTTGCTGATTGTTCTCAACAAAGTGCGTCCAGAATCCTATATAGACAATTAAATTATTACGAATACTCAAAAGTGCTTTAGTTTTATAAACACTGACTAAAAAACCATCATTTTTGTAACGAAGTTAACAATGATAGTACTTTTTTGAGACGTGTGTTGTTTCATTTTTATTAATGGCTTGTCAAATTCCAAACAATGGCAACTTTAAAAGTGACAGCTGCCCAAATAGCGGGCTATTCAAAATAAAACCTCTTATTGGAAAAACCCTTTATAAGAAAAAAAAGCTTGACAACGAATGAATTCTTGACAGTTTCATCCTTCCATTCCAGTAAGTTTCTGCAGCACCCTCTTAATCTTTATTCTTATTTCTTTTCTTCTTCTTTTCCTTCCAGAAGTAAAACAAATACATAAGAAATCAATTAAAAGAACTATCAGAAATATAAGTTCCTTCTGCAAAGAAGAAACGCAAAAATTAAACATGCAAATTTCCTTCTTTCCACTTGTGTACTATCCTGCTGATTCTGCTTCCTTTATCTTATATATATGTATATATAAAAAAGATATATGTATAAAGATGAATATTTCCATCCACAAGAGGACTTAAAAAAAAAAACAAGAGGAAGTTACAACAAGCATTATCAAATCTTCCTTTTATCTTGTAGTATGAATGAAGAGGTAATCCCCGCAAGGCAAAGAAATTGTCTTGTCTAGCCGTTGGATGGATGTCTCCGGGAGATTTGCTTTTAGGGATAACATTAATCTATGGCAATCTAAACAATACAGGAGACAGACTTGGAAAAAGACACAAGACTTTAAGTATTCTGAGGCTACTCAAGATAGCTAGCTAACGTTCGCTTTTGCCATTATTTTACTTCTTGAGTTAAGATATTGTACATCTTCACTACGAACACATAAATATTTCTTTCCCAAACGAACAAAAACAACAACAACAACACCAACACAACGATGGATGGTGCGGTAGCGGTTCTATAAAAGGATATTTTTTAAAACAAAAAAGAATCTTTAAGTTTGAATACAAACAACTTGTAGATATTGAGAAATATTAATAATTGTTCATACGATGATGGGGTGAAAATAAAAGGACATTTTTCTTTTGTACATGTTTTTGTTTTTAGAGCTCTTTTGTTATGGAGTGCCTATAGGTGATGGAAGAGTGGGCGAGGTGAGATCCTTCCTCATCTCGCCTACATTTTGTGCGTTGGCGTTGGAGGATGCCAGAAAGCAAAGCGAACGAGCGTTTTATACAAAATTGTAAAATTTCAAAGGAGTCAAATGATGAAATTGAAGTAAAACGATTTATGTCCTTATTTTTGTTTTCCTTTGTTTACCCTTTTTTGTTGGATGATGATATTTTCATTTATAAAACTCAAGTTGCAAAAGCGGTGGTTTTTTATATTAAAATCAATAAAACTGAAATTCCTTGAACTGAGCATGACCAACGGACGGATTGTGATGGTTATGTTTTTATGTTTCGGTAATAATTTATATATTTTTTTGGAAATTTTCTGTGGATGTCGAAGGGTTTTTATGTGCCTCCATTTTAGTGCTTTGTTTTTTTTTTTTTTTCTTACAGACCATAGGTAGGTACTTTGGCTCTCACAGAAAAACTTCTGCTTCCCTGACAGAAAATACACACACACACAAATAAAACTCATAACGACCAAATTATATTGATATTGAAGAGTTATAAAACAGTAAACCGTAAATTATATTAAATATTATTGCCAATATATTGCTTTTTTTTTCTCCACAAGTGACATTGTTTTTTTTTTAGGAAGGGTACCTACAGATGGGTTTTTAAATGAATGGGTTTTCTTAACTGTTCGTAAAAGCCACAACAATTGATAAGAGCCAAAAAGATATTAAACGTTTTTAAAAAAATTTAAGATTCCTCATTCTTTTTATTTTAAAGCCTGTGAAATCTAGAAACTTTTTTTAAGTTATTTCATGGTATGATGTAGGTTTGAAATCAAGGAAGATACAATTTTTTCACATATTGGACTGGAAATAAATCACTCGTACTCCAGGCAGCAGCCATAATGAACAAATTGTTAAGATTGATGAAAATGATGATGTTTACATTTTTAAGGTATTAAACTGTTTTGACGTTATTTTATAGTTTCCAAGATTTGTAACCAGCAGTCATTTGAAGTATCGTTGGTTTTTATCATAGGGCAGGTTCAGGCCGAATAAGCGACTTGAAAATGAGGCAAGTTTCTACAATCTAATTGTCCAGTTGCCTTCCAATTAAAACAAATTTATTGGAAATATGACAGGAAAGTTGGCTGGGCAAAATCTCCGTACCTATCAAGTCAAGACTATTTGTGTCAAAATGACAGTTGGTCGTGAGTTTTAATTTAACTGATAGCTGAACTTTATCGCACTCTACTGTTTATTTATTTTCTCCACTATTTCATTTAATGTTTTGTAAAAAAAGGGTTCATTGTGAAATTTTAAAATAATTATAAGAGGCTGGGATGCGACCCACGCTGATAACTTTCCATCCCGTCTGTAGATTTGTCTTGCTTTAAAGTTTGTAGGTTTTCGAGTTTTGTTAAAAAACTTGTCGCTGAATTACTCTAAAAAAATTTAAAAACTACCAATAATTTTGCATATATAATTATATATTGATTTCAAAATCTAGATTTGTTAACAAGATTTTTAGTCGATTTCAGTATCATTTCTTATGTAAACAAATACAAATTGGATGAATAAAATTAATTTGGAGTCAATATCTTGTATCGTTCACGAGGTATCGAGAACCGAAGGTCAATTTTTACCAAATTTGCGTACTATTTTTTGTAGGTTCTATTTTTGTATGAAAAAATTGGCTGTTGGGATTTTTATAAATAATTTACTGAATGTCGTCTAAAACAATATTTTTTGCAAAATACATTTTATATTGAAGCCAACATTTTTTTTTATTTTTGAAGAGTTATTTGAGTCGAAAGTAAAATTTTACCAAGTAATGTTTTTTTAGGTTCATATTTTTTGTAAGAAAAACTGTCAATTTAATTTCTTTCAAAATTTAACTAAATGTTAAAAAAAAATTTCTTATAAAAACAAATTAGTTGTTATCCATAATCTTAAAATTTTACAAAGATATGTGAGTCGAAAGTCAATGTTTACCAACTTTGAATAATGTTTTTTTAGGTTTTTATTTATTTATTATTATTTTTTTATTAGTAAAAGAACTGTTAATTCGATTTTTCTCAAAACTTTACTACGTTGTACACAATTGTCTTGGAGATAAAATCATTTTTTGTTCGTAGAAAAAACGAACGTGCACAAATGCACGCAAAAAAATCTCTGTTAAAATCTTTTATTTCGACTCTATTGACCTTGAAATGTCAAAATTCTGCCAAATCAGACCGATTACAATAACTTCCTATGAAAATTTAATAAGTAATATTCTCGTACAATACTAAATACAGAACGTGATTGACTTGTAGCTTGCCTAAAGTGTGTTATACTGGCAACAATGTTTTTGTACGATGAACTGAAAGACTAACTACCGTTACATTCAAAGAATAGATACAACTTATTATCTTTATCTATATATATAGAAAGTTGAACAGCATAATTGATTTACTGGTTCTTCAAATTTGTTTTAAGGAAATTTAATTTTTTTTTTGTTGACATGTTTTCAACAATTTTATTGTAAACAAACAAAAATGGTAGTCTTTTTTCTTACTCCGCTTCAGTTGAGATTGCGATATTCTCGGGTTTTCAGAGGTTGGCCTGTGTTTTTCAAGAGTAAAAATATTGGTTTTATCAATTATTTCCTTTTAACTTTTTTGGACATAGTTCAAAAATGTATAACAAAATCTGATAAAAGTGAAAAAACAAGTGTTCATCTATTTTTAGGCTAGATAAGTACGCGTAAAGTTGGTACACCTAACTTTACTCTTGGGCACAATGGGAAAAACTGAAAGGCATTCTCAACATCATCATTTTATGGAATAAGATTCGAAAATGATCGAAACGGTGTGTTTGATATTCCATTTATACCATCAGATGCAAAATACAAAACCTTACAACTCCAGTCGAAATATTTGAAACACTTTTTGATAACGAGTTAATGGAATTGATCTTGACTGAAACTAGTGTTTATGCTTTTCAACATAATCATCATAACCTCAATTTCCAAAAAGAAGACTTGGAGATTTGCATAAGTTTTATATTCAGTCCAGTCCATACCACTCAATGCCTAGGGCGTCTAGGTATTGAAAATCAGATGAGAGTACAAGAACCGGATTGGTAACAAACAATATGTCGCAAAATTGTTTATTTATGTAAGAAAATGAATTCATTTTGCAGATAATAATCAATTAGATGCTCGAGACAAAATGGCAAAGCTCAGACCACGTATAAATCTTTTGTGCCAAAAATATCAACAATTGGGCTTTATGCACGAAAAATTATCCATTGATGAAGCCATGATCAAGTATTTTGGCCACCATTCTTTTTCTTGAAACAGTTCATAAGAGGAAAACCTGTTCGATTTAGTTTCAAGAACTGGATGCTGACGAGTATTTGTGGCTACCTTTATAACTTTGATGCTTATTGTGGCATAAAAACGTTAACGCTGATGTATTACAAATGCCAATGGGATCTCGAGTTGTACGTTGGACCACAAAACACAACCATAAATAACCATTGGCCGTATGAGGGCCATGTAGCAAATTACTTTTACTCTGAAGACAAGCCGACTGCTGTAAAACAGCGCCAATTCTTGCACGTATCCCTCGTGGCCCTAGCCAACGGAGTCCGGAACAGAATTGTCTCCGATTTCTGGACATTTATTTACAGTTTTCATTCCTCTCAATATCGCTGAATCTTGGCGAAATCACGCTGCAAGAGAATTCTAATAACCTCAACCTTTCGGGCAGTTACATTGCCACTTTTGACAATAAACTTTCTACCGTTAAGCATATCATAAAGTATATACAACAATGGCTTGCTTAGGCTTAGGTAAAGACCCTCTAACCATACGGTGTCAAAGGCCCTTTCCAAATCAACCAGAACAACACCTTTGCATTGTTGTTTTGGTTTATTCCATTGGATATCAGAAACGAGTTTAGACGCAACATGAATTGTGCCATGACCCGCCTTGAACCCGAATTGTTTATCCGGAATTATTTTGTTGTCCACAGCCCACTTAGTCAGAGCCCTATTGATGATCTTTTCTAAAACTTTGCTGATACTCTGAAGAAGACTTATCGACCGAAGATTTGGCGGGTTGGAGTTGTCCTATTCCTTTTTCGGGAGAGGATGAACCACAGCGGTCTTCCAATGCACAGGATAACTTGCATTATTCAGTGCATTATTGAAGAGTGTGGTGTAAATGTCAATTGCCTCCATCGGTAAATGTCTTAAGGGCCAACTATAATAGGCATAAGCTAGCATATCCCCACATAAGTAAACGTGCGAATACAGAGAATCTCAGTACGAGTGAACATAATGGAGTTTAGGAGTTTTTCTCAGTTTCGTCAACTTAAGCAAACTTAAGCAAGAGCGATCCCAGTCGCTCGCTGCATAAGTAAAATCTGACGTGTAGATACGTGAGCAAAATTGCATTATGTCTATCCGCAGTAATTTCACAAACTTAAGTGAATATTCGTTCGGTTTTTGCCATAAGCTTATATTTGCTTATACCTATTATAGTTGGGCCTTTAGTACAACGTTGGATATACCATCGACACCAGTGGACTTTTTGTTTTTTCATAATTTGAAGATGATCTCAATCTTCTCAATCTAACAAGGGACTTGGTCCCGTTTTCTCAGTGATTATGGCATTTGCCAGGGAATCGTTATTGAACTGCATGAAACCACGGTTGTCAGATCGCCATTGTTTCAAATTATTTCGAAGGTAAAAGTGATTAAGTAGGGCTATGTTTTATAGGTCTTGATTGGAGCGAATGCTAACATTCACCTTGTACACTTACTGGAAAGCAGCTCCCACCGACCGCCTCCACTTTTTTCGTAGGATCTTCAGTTATGAAAAAGTGACTGTCAAAGATGGATTCTTCTGGATTTATTTGCGCTGTCCCTAGAACGTCTCTGTTCTTCTCAGTTCTTTGGAGTTTCAGACACGGAAGGTCACTATCGTTCTTTTTCCTGAATATCTTGTTGATTTTAGGGAACATGCTAGGGTCACTGGAATTAATTGACCGGATCTTGCGGTCCCATTGCTTGTTAATTGAAAACCTGTAGTTCTCCTTAATCAACATATTGACATTTTTCATTAACGACTTCAGTGTCCTAACCTCCAAGTTGTGTGGGTCTGTAAGTCTTTTGTACAAGTTTTTGAGTCTTGTCAGTAAGCCACTCCTGTGCCTACGTAGTGTGTCAATAGTTGCGTTTCTGTAAGCGTCCATTGGTCCCGTTCTTGGTACTTTAGTATTGGCCGTTCCATCGTTCGTTTTATTGTTTCGACCATCTGTTGTAAATGTTGGCCAATTGCTGTGTTCGTCAGGTCTCTGTTGTTTGGTGGGGCTATGTCATTTGAACGAAGTTCTCTCGCTAGGTCGTTGGTGAAACGAGGCCAACATATCTTACTGTAATTGTAAGAGTGCGTTGCAACGTATGAACACTTTGCAAGAAAGACCAAATAACGGACAGCCAATTTGGCAGACATAGCTTTAACTATATGGCCGCTTTTAAGTGTCAAATTTTAAAAGTCCCAATTTATATAATATAATTATTTGTTTACGAAATTCAATACAAAGAAAAATGATCTTTGAAATAATCACTTAAAATGGTGTTCGTTTTTTAAAAGTTGTTTGAAACTAATTGACAACAATTACAACTTGTACCTATATAAACGTTCGTACCTACAATAACCAGACAATTTAGTTAAGTTGTTGCATATGCTTTGTACTCAAAGTGAATTGCTTTGCCCAAAGGTTTCAAACGCCCTGCCGAATGCCACCAACGCCACTGTTGTATTTTAATCACATGTTAATTTGAATTACCCAACAGCTTGATTTAGGACAACGAACGAAACGACTGAATACAACACCAAAACTAGGGTAATCAGTGAACCAACATTTAAGCTTTTTGTTAGAGTGTTTATTTACTTAGCTTCTTTTGATTGTACGATGAGAACTGCCTCGAAGCCCGGTCTTTATATTATCCTCTCATTGTTTCTGTCCCTTGTCCCAATACATGTTCCTATCTTTATGCCCTAGCCCTATCCCTGTCGCGCCTGTCGTCTATCTAATGCCTGTCCCTGCATCCTTCTGCTTGTCGTTGTCCTCGTCCTGTTCCTGGTCCCGGTCCTGGTCATTTTGTTGAAATAAAACAACTTGTTCTAACTACGTGCCAACACTACCTCATTGAGGCTATTTGTATTTCGGAGCGTAAAATCCCATTAGAACGTTTTAATTTGGTGGTTGACATCACATTGTGGTATATAGCAGCGCAGCAACATTTAGTGGAAATGAATCTTTGTGCTGCTCTTCCTGGCTTCCTATAAACATTACTCTCTAGGTCCTTTTTCCTGCTATATAAACCTATATCCTTATCTATATATGTATCTCGACTCTAATGATTGTACCTCTCTATACTTTATACAACTATGTGGTGTGGGTTGAGGGAGGCGTCTCAGTATGAATGTGGGTCTTATAACGATAGCGAGATGAACACAAAATTAAGAGTTTTGAACTCCTAATTAATTATTATGAATGTTGTCCAATTACGTTTTTGGTGTTTTATTAACTGATGTAAGAAGAATGTTTCAGGTTAAAATGTTGTTGAAGAAGGTTAAATGAAATATTATTTAGACTCTGAATACAAAAAGGGAGCCGCATGAAGATAAATGACTCGAATAGTGTATTAAATTGTAGTACTTAAGTAAATTGACATTTTTTCGGGCTTAAAACGGGATAATTTAGACACTATCTTTAACAATATATGTGCCAGAAGAATGGATTTATAACTTCTTATTTTTCTGTACTTCAAGTTTATAAAAAAATACTATAGATACATTAATTCAAAATAATAATATTGATGCCATATAATTGTTTAAAAAGTTCGAAATTGATAGTTCGGTTAGTTTTGGTTATTATTGGTTTCAAAAAATAGAAAAAAAGATGGAATGCGACTCACACTCCCATTGATGAATGTGAACACTTTGAAAATAAACACAATTTATCAATATTGAAGTTCAAAATCTTTTCTGTCGACATGTTCCGAAGTATAAATCATATTATTGGTATTTTTGATATCCTTGAGTATTTTTTTATAACTTCCACTGCTTTTGACATAATTTTTAAATATAAATTGAACTTAATCAGTTGCAAGAAAATTAAAAAATGTACATTCAGAAAATAATATTATTTATAATTTTGTATTCGATATGCAAGAAGAAAAAAATGCATATTTATGTGAAAAATACGAGTTAGTTGTTCTAAGAGCTTCCCCAGATGAAAAAATTATATTATTTGGATCTTCATTACTTTTCCGATGATAATATTGATTATAGTATCGTAATATTCGGCTTGGTCCGAACATTAAAACTTACTCACACTTTGTAAATAAAATACTAATTCGCTTAATTTCAATCGTTTCAAACTTATTTATTTAACACTTGCAATATTACTTTTCAAATACAGTTTTTACTTTGTCTTAGTTCACAATCAGTAATTGATCAGCATAGCTTCCGAGCGCCTATTTATATACATTAAATTGGTTCGAGAAACTACTAGGTTCTTGTAGGCGCTGAATGTTCTCGATGCTTAACGAAGCGAGTTCTCCTCTTAAACACTAGATCTTGCCCGTTATTCTAAAAGTTCCACACAAGCGTTTACTATTGCAAATAAAACAGTTGCTACGTACTTATTCTACTTTAACACGATATTAGAGTAAAAGAGATAAAGAGACATTACATTGCCACATCCTTAGGATTGATCGTCCCGAACAAATCCATCGTTATCATCACCACTGTAGGGATGTAGCCGGTCGCCATGTACAACTTTAGGTTTTCCTCTGACTCCCTTTTGTATCCAGTACACGACGTCGTTGATTTTTGTAATGGCTGTATATGGACCTTCCCAGTCCCGTTGAAGTTTCGATGACAACCTTTTGTCGATGGGCATTGTTAAGCCACACTCGATCTCCTGCCCGGAACTCTGTTGTTGTCACTCGTATATCGTAGCGTTCCTTCATTCTGTCACTGCACATCGACTTGTGACTCCGACGTGGGACAACCAAATTTTATTTCACTCGGAAGCCTGATGTTCCTTCCCATCAAAATCTCGGACGTTGTTTGGCCAGTTGAGCTATGTCTTGCACTTCGATACGCCATCAAATACAGTGGAATGTGTTGATCCCAATCTCGCTGGTTGTCGTCCACAGATGGTTGTTACAAAGATGTTCCTTCCGGGTTCGGTTGAATCGTTCGAACATACCATCAGATTGTGGGCGGAATTCTGTTGTTCTTGTCTTCTTGATGTAAAGAAGCTCACAAACTTCCTGGAATATGTTTGATTCAAAATTATTTCACTGTTTGGAATGCAGTTCTAATGGAACGCCGAATCTGCTCAAACAGTTAAAAACAATTTGGTCTGCGACTGTTTTGGCTTCTTGATTTAGAATGGCGTATGCTTCAGACCAATTGCTGAAGTAATCCATGCCGACCAGAATATAATGATTTCCATTATTTGTTCCCGGAAATAGATCCGCCACGTCTTCCGACATTATACTGCTTCATTTTGCTATAAATCTTTTTGTTCGGTCCTTTGGTGGCAGCACATGTATCGTACTTTCGGCACCACTTCTCTTCATCTTCCCTTGCATGTAGCGAGTAGAATCGTTGTCAAGCCTTTTCTAACGTCTTGCTCACTCCTAGATGTCCATAATCTGCGATCTTCATCTGCTGATTCCCATTTACGTCGGAGGACACCCTCATAAACATGAAACGGGTCCTACTGTGTCCAATAGGCATTCAGAGTCGGACTTCTGTCGGAGATATCAGTCCATTCTGGATTTTTCTGGTGTTCCTTCCATGTGAGTATAAGATCGATATCTGATTCTTGTTGAGCATTTCTCAACTCGTCGTTGCTCCAGCCATAAATGGGATCCGCTCTGGTTCGTTGGACAGTAACCACTTCTTTTTCTTCTTGTAGTCTGAAATGGTTACAGTCTTGCTTATATGGTTTACTCTTGTTGTCACGTTTTGTTTGATAAACCTGGAAGTCGTTCCTGGGGATATCGATACAAGAATCCAGCTTCTGCCCTTTAAAGTTTGTTTTTATTCGTTCTCTCCCGGGTGGGAAAGAACTTGGGAAACAACGTTGCTGGTGTTAATTTGAGCATTTGAATTTCTTCTGTTTTCAAAGTGTTGCCATGCGGTTGCTCTTCGCAGTAATCTGCACTGCACTGCAGCCTTATTGCAGTTCCAAAATCGTGCTGGTCCACCTCCTTGACTTCTTTAAACTGTAGCTTTCTGACAAGAGCATTCTTGGATTTCTAATTTTCTTACGCAACGCACGTTTTGGGAAGCTTGTTCTGCGTCTTCCATCAGCAGTGCGGATAGCCCTTTGAAGATTTATATCGCCACAGCTCTCACAAAGGCTAAAACAGCAAGTTGATGTATTATCTCGTTACCAGCTGTTGGATATGCTAGGTCACCAATCGCTTGATATCTGCCTGAAGCTGCTGCAGAGTTTCACCACTTTTCTGTGTCATATTGTTTAGCTGATCTCAGAAGACTTCTTCCATGTGGCTATTGCCAGACCGCTGTTCGATTGCGTTAACCAGAACTGTGAAGTAACCACTCTTTTCTACTGGGATGGTTTGTAGCAGTTCAGCAGCAGATCCTCATCAGATCGTCCCGGCCCTTTGTTAACGCTGCTGTTTCTCTTCCTTGAGCACTCAAGAGAACGTTCTCGAGCTTTTATCTTTCGCACTTTTTCTAGTTTATTTGTAATGGTTTCGATTTGTTTGTCCATTTTCTCGAAACGTGTAATTTGTTTTTCGACGCGCTCGTCGTTTTTGTGAAACTTAGAAGCCCTTCGATTACGTAACCCTATAAGACTTATAGTGTCACAAAACTTGTTGTGAAACTTATTAGTCCTAATATCTTAACCAATGCCGTATGAAAGGGTGACATACTTATTATTCTTCGAATCAAAATAATTTCTACAGGTTTATCATTAAAATCAAAAGGCTTCAATTTCCCTTTAAAGTTAGTTTCACTATAACAATTAATAAGGAGGAAGGGCAAACACTTAAAGTAGTAAACAATTCTTTGAAATTACTAAAGAACTTTGTGCTCATCGTGGTTAAAGTAAAACTAGTAAAAAAATTTAGCCGGAATCGTAAGATATTGATTTGGACACCAATTATTTTCAGGAAAACGAAGTTACAAGAAATTAAAGTACCCTAATCGTTTTGTTTTTCAAAGAAGTGATCACTTGGATTTTGTAATTTAAATCTTTAGGTTTTTTTTTATTTCAAGACGCGTGAAAGACAAGTTCTAAGGTCCAATACTCCAAATGCAATTTCTGACCATAAAGAAGGAATTTTTCAAACTATGCAGAAAATCCAGCGTCAAATATTCGAATTAAAATAAAATAAATTGGGTGGCGCAACAGTCCGTTACGAATAAGAGCCTAGTGGCTTACAAATCTCAACCATTTCTGTTTGCGAGTACTGTTGTCAGGGATGGAAGAGACCTACAGTTTATATGTCGAATCCGAACGGCAATTTTGAGAAAGCACTTTTCATGACAAGAATTACTTTTGGAGAATTTGTCAATTCCTTGCAAGAGGCAGTATCCGTGAAAAATTATGGCATGGGCAGGTATCGAACCCTAGACTTCTGGCATGGCAGTCCCACGCACTAACCGATATGCAATACAAAATTTGAACAAAGTTAACAATCATTGTTAAAAAATACGTGCTATTTTAAACAATAAACCACTTTTTGGGAAATCCTGCCTTGCAATAGTACATCACAATCCCACGCACGATACATGATACTGTTGTCAGGGATGGAAGAGACCTACAGTTTATATGTCGAATCCGAATCCAATTTCGAGAAAGCACTTTTCATGACAAGAATTACTCTTGGGGAATTTATCAATTCCTTGCAAGAGGCAGTATCCGTGAAAAATGATGGCATGGGCAAGTATCGAACCCTAGACTTCTGGCATGGCATTCCCAATATGCAATACAAAATTTGAACAAAGTAAACAATCATTGTTAAAAACTACGTGCTATTTTAAACAATAAACCACTTTTTGGGAAATCCTGCCTTGCAATAGTACATCACAATCCCCGCACGATACATGTACATCCTTTTTTATTTTTGTTCATTATCTAAAATGATAGTGCTTTGTTTCGGTTCTAAATACAAACATGACGAAAGTATAACGAGACAAATTCCGAAATATTGGATCAAAATTTTCTACACTGCCAAGTTAATTGAGTATTTAAAATTTCATTTTGTAGCTTAAGAGTTTGCTTTGCTGAATGACAAATAATTATGAATCTCCAAAACTTTCAAAATAGGTTCATTTACCATACACGTATACACCAAACCAACACCTCTTATAATTATTCCTATAAGTTTGAATATTGAATCGATACTCACACCTTTTCGAAATGTCTAATTTCCTGGCTTAAGCGATTTGAAAACAAAGCACCAAGCATAAAAAAACAACCCCTTTTTCTCTCTTGCCCACAAAACGACAAAAGCAAAGATAAAGTTTCAGTCAAACCATACTACACCCCATCCCACCCAACTACCATTACCGTATAATACCTATTCCATATACCTTACCTACCTGAGACCTGACCTGATTTGAAATAAGAGTGACGAAGAGTTCAAATAACAAAATTAGAAGAGGGTAAGCTTTTGAAAAAACACTTTTCCAAACTTTATCAGTAAAACTTTCCACAATTCATCCATTAACTTCGATAAATTTTAATAATCATTCTACAATGTGTACACACAGACACATAGTCATACACAAACATACATATACATAAATCTTTTGACATACAGGAAAAGGAATAGTAGTAACGAAGGAGGGGGTGCAGTGGGTTGTAAGAGTGGAAGCTAGTGACAGCGAGCAATCGAATTTAATAACGAAATGCAAATCTTGATCAGATCAGGACGAAATAAAAAGCAAAGTTTCCTCCCTTTTGGCCCAAGAATTTACATACTAATGAGCAAGAATCTGGCGACTTAACTCGTAGTAACTTTGCTTTCAGCGAAAAACGAGAGAACCAAAAGCCACCCAATCTCCCTAACCCATTCCAACCTTCCAGTTCTAAGTTCTCAGACCCTTTCTCAACGAAGGATATTCCTCGCTCGCGCTCGCTCGCTTGTTGTCTCCTCTTGCGCTGCACAATTTTTTGTCGTATTTTCTGAGTTATTTTCTTTTTTGTTCCTTTCTATTTGAATAATTTTGAAGCTAAAGCAAAAAAGGATGGTGTTAGGTAAACAATCCTTTTTCATTCAAAATAATTTAATGACTTAATGAGAAAAAACCGTTGAAGAAATTGAAGTTGAACGCAAAAAGAAAGTCAAGAAAAAGTTGATCGCATAAGATAGATACGAGTATAACCCGCCCGTCCTTCGTGTCCGTCCGTTAGTGGAATTTACAAGCGTTAAGTGAGTGCGATGACGATGGTGACGAAGCAAAGGCGATTTGCTTTAAGGTCCAAGCCTCGCCCCTATACCCACAAAAGCCCACGCTTGCTTTCCTGCCTCTAAGCAAATAGATTTAGGCTAATGAATTCAGTATCTGCATACATAATTAGGATTTTGGGTCTTCGAGTCTTGAAGATGCGACTATGCGAGGCTTTAAATGGGTGTTAAGGCCGACAATATAATAGTACTCTTGAATTTGTGTTCTTATAAGATTTTGACGGCTCTCGTGGAAACTGTAAAAAATTTGTAACAAAACCCTTTCAATTTAGGGTTCTTATGGCTACCAATACCGAGGGTGTTTTAAAGTGGGGTAAGGGGAATTAAAAAGTCCTTATGTGTACCTTATACCTCCATTTTCTTTTTGTAGTTTTATTTTATGTCAAACTCAAAAGTCATAATGATGACTATTATATCAATAGAGAAAACCGGAATCTAGTTAGCAGCAGCGTTGGTGTTGAAGTTGTAGTTGGAGCTGGAGCTGGAGTTGGAATTGGCGTTGACGTTGGCGTTTGGTGGAGGTACTTCTTCCGCACTCATTATTACACCACATGCAAGCAATTAAAATGAGCATTGCTATAATTGTCACTTAAAAACTTTGACAATTTTCCTTCTTCTTAACGCACTACTGAATCGCATAGAGTTAAACCAGAAAGTTCACATAAGTTTCGCAAGTTGGTTTGGTATAGCCGAGTGCGAGTGTGTGGAGAACATGAAGTTAATTTCCGCTTCTTACCACAAAATATACGCTTTCTGTAAAGTTTTTGCATTCTCAAAAGTTCTAATTACCTGCACAAAAAGTTATGCGCAAGATGCGTTTGCAATTCTTCTTCCTTTCCTTATAATCTTGGTAGTATAGAAAAATTACCAAGGAACCGTTAAAAACCCAAACGGATGGGGTTGTTGTTTTTTCTGTTCCTGCTTCTGTTCTTGCTTTTCTTTTATTTTCAAGAAAGAAATAAAAAACAAAATAGGAAAACAGAAAATGAAAATGAAAACGAGCTACTTACAGAGTTGCCCTTTGAATTATTATTTTTTCATCTTTGATGTTGACAACATTTTTAACATAATTTTTATTTTATTTTTTCAAAAAGAATCTAAAGTTAAGAAAATATAAAGGATATGACTTTTGATGAAATGAGTGAGTTTATGCTTATGCTTTTTCTCATGCATAATAAGTTAGTAAATTGTATAAATATATGTATTTTTGTTTGCATTTTGAAAATGAGATAGGTACTATACAAAAATGTCTAAAAAGATTTGAGTTCTAAGAGCTTCGAGAAAAATGTAAGCAACTTATTTGTTCAATTCTTTTATATTTCTAGAGGTCAACTTTTATTGAGTCTTGAAATTCGTTTCCAGTGCAAGTTCTTGTAAAGGGAAATACTTTTGACATAGGGTTGTATAAAGGGATAGTTTGCAAATAAGTGCTTGCTTTTTAATGTTGAGTAAATACCGTACCTTTATAGGTACCTTTACCCAAAAATCCATCGTTAAAAAATGCTTAGAGAAAAAATCATGAAAAGCTTAAGAAAGTTTCTCAAATGATGCAGCACCACAAAGTTTGTCAACTTTGTATATTTAAAGTTGTATCATTATAAAACGCAAATTGGCCAAAGTTACAATAAAAACACTAACAATTCAAAGAAGGGGGCAGCATACGGTCGATGAAATAAAAAAGTGGTATAGTATTTAAAATTAAGTGAGGAAGTCTTACCTAAAATATCAAGGGTACATGACTGAATCGAATCAAAGAAAAGAGTTATAGTTTGAAAGTGAAATCATGAGGAGTTGATTTTGTATATGACAAAAAACTGGACAAAATATCAAAATTAATTTCAAACAAGAAAATGAAGTTTTATATTGTTAGTTAGGATTGTTTAATCCATGATCTAGATTATTCTTACATTTCTATATTCCACATCAATTTTAAAATTCCTTACTCTTCTCTTAAAATTACGTTAAAGGTTTTAGTAATCTTGAAAGTCAGAGCTTTTTTGAAGAAAATTTTAAATTTAGATAATAAATATTTTGAATTAAATTAGATGTTATAAGGTATTTTATAAAGTATAAAGAATAACAGCATTAATATGAATTAAGGAAAGAAATAAACTGCCTTTTTTGTATTCGAAATTGAATGAACTATTTGTCTATTCTATTCATTTTGCATATCAAAAACAATTCTTAGCTTCTACCAACAATTTTAAAACAATGATTTTGGTTCCATTATCTTTGAAAATAATGGTATTGATGGCGTTAAAATTTGTAAAAGCTTTTATATAAATTCAAAAGATATTATTATATATTTTATTTAAAATCTCGACAGAAAATAGCTTGACATTCAAATTTTGGATTGTATATTTTTTAAAGTTCCTTATTTAAAAATGTGGTTAATTGCAAAGGATTGGAAAGGATAAAGAACATTTTTGGGAGTACTATTGGCCTAGGCTTAAATAAATGAACAAAATTGGGTGGTGCAACAGTCCATGCAGAACCAGACTAACAACTCTCAAAGATTCCTGCGCGTAATGTTGTCAGAGATGGAAGGTACCTACAATTTATGTACCGAATCGGAACGTCTAATTTGAGAAAGCACATGCCAAGAATTATTCTTAAAGGGTTTGTCTATTCCTCGAAAGAGGCAGTATCCGTGAAAAAAATTAGACAGCACAGACAGGGATTGAATCCAAGACCCTTGAATGACAGTCCAACGTACTTTTTTTTTAATTAATTTGTGTTCATTAATTCTTTAATCATCTTAAAGCTAGATGAAAATTCATAAAACTAGCCTATTTAAAAATAAATTACAACAAGCCTACTGGTCATATACGGAGGCTCTAAGTTAAACAATAATACTTAATTCTAATGCCTCTCGACCCTAACATGTATTTAACTTTAATTCAGTTTTTTTTTATTCATTAGAAAATTTAAAAAAAATTATATTATAAGCCTTTTATATTTTAACTTAAAATAAGGTTCTTAAAATAAAACTTAAATTTACTTAAACTACCTATTCTACATATAAACTACTAAACACTAGAACAACCACAGCAGCAAATCTAACCCCATCCCGACTACCCACCATCAAGTGCCGATAGAAGCCACAAAAACCGTTTCTCCTGCTTTACCCTATCAGTTCGGACCCTTTCGGACACAGCCCTACTGAACCGAAGGAGGTCTGCTTCGCCTTGTACCACAACGTCCCAATTGTATAGGAGTCACCTATAGACGGTTGGTTTTCTGACGCGGTAGATTAGTGTAACTGCCAATCTATCCTGTATCAGACCACAACTATCTAAACAGAGGAAGACCTCTGCTGGAATAAAGCCACTCAAGCGTGCACTTTCAAATTACTGGTCGTTCGGATAGAACGCCCCGAAAATTAATTTGATTGTTGAAGACATAGCTAGTTTTATAAATAAATTGTCAATCTGTTGATTCGAGCCCCGCACGAAAGAAGATTCGGCTGTTCGATAAACAAACATTGCCGCTTGAACACCCGAAACTAAGGGGCAACGTTGAACCACACAACACAACCATAAATGATCATTGGCCGTATGAGGGCCATGTAGCAAATTACCTTCACTCTGAAGACAAGCCGACTGCTGGGAAACAGCCATTTCGTCAGCCCGAAGGCTCCTCTGGCCGTCTCAACGATGACCATCTTGCGCCAATTCCTGCACGTATCCCTCTTGGCCCTAGCCAACGGAGTCCGAAACAGAATTGTCACCGATTTCTGGACATTTATTGTCGGTTTCCAGTCGTCGCAATATCGCTGAATCTAGTCGAAAGCACGCTGCAATAGAGTTCTAATAACCTCAACCTTTCGGGCAGTTCTGTACGCAATTAGATCGTCGGCGTATTAGATCGCTGGTGTAAATGCGGAAGAGAATGGGCGAATTCATCGTTCGCTGTTGAACACCATTTTTAATTGTGAATGTTGTGGTAGAAGTTACGTTGAAACTTTTGACAATAAACTTTCTACCGTTAAGCATATCATAATATAGATTTTATACAACAATGGCTTGCTTATGCCAAGCCTGCTCAGTTTTAGGTAAAGACCCTCTAACCATACGGTGTCAAAGGCCTTTTCCAAATCAACCAGAACAGCACCCATTGGATATCAGAAACGAGTTTAGACGCAGCGTTAATTGTGTCATGACCCACCTTGAACCCGAACTGTTTATCTGGGATTATTTTGTTGTCCACAGCTCACTTAGTCAGAGTTCTATTGATGATCTTCGGAAGAAGACTTATCGACCGAAGGTTTGACGGGTTGGAGTTGTCCTTTTCCTTTTTTGGGAGAGGATGAACTACAGCGGTATTCCAATGCCCTGGATAAGATGAATTATTCAGTGCATTATTGAAGAGTATGGGAACTTGGTCCCGTTTGCATTCCAACGCACTAACCATCACGCTACGGGTAGACTTGACATCCATTTAACCTTGAATATCTTACCTTAAATTATCTTAAATTCTAAACTGAAAATATAATACATTAATAAATAAGATAAATGAATACAATATTTATTTATTCAAAATCACAAAATTTCCTTACTCGTTCCTCTTTTTCGTAACAAAAAAAAAGGAGACTGGGATGCAACCCACACTGATAACTTCAAATCCCGTCTGTTCAAAAAATTGTCTGTTGAATTATTCATAAAAATATAAAAATTACCAACAATTAAAAGTTTAAAAATCTATTTTTGTTAAGGAGATTTTAAGTCGAAAACCAATTTTAGTAGCATTTCTTAGAAGTTTTTATGTCTTATATAAACAAATACAAATTGGATGAATAAAATTAATTTGAAGCAATATTTCACATTGTTCATGAGGTATCGAGAACCAAACATCAATTTTTACCAATATTTTCGTATTATTTTTTGTAGATTTATGAATAATTTACTGAATGTCGAAAACTTTCTGTGAGATGAAATAAATTTGAAGCCAATATTTTTAATTTTTGAACAGATTTTTGAGCCGAAAATCAATTTTTACCAACTTTTAGTTGTTTTCTCAGGTTTTTATTTTTTCTAACAAAATAACATTTTGTTCTCAAAATTTGACCAGATGTCAAAAATGTTATTCTTCGTTACATAAAATTATTTTGGAGATAAAATAAATTTTGTCCGCAAAATATTCAAGCTGAAAATATTTTTTTTTTAGTTTTTTTTATTTATAAAAAAAAAACCTTAATTGAATTAAGTTTCGAAATTATATTAGTTTTATATCACGTCACAATATAAAATTTAATTCAAGTCACTTGCGTTATTGGTTGGTGATATATTTTCGTTTAACCCAATTTTCACATTATTTGAAAATTGCTTTGGTAAAAAAACCATATACTCAATTTTTTTGAGAGTCCTTTCTGCATCTTTCTGCATTATTATTTGTAAAACAAAATTTACTTGTATACAGAACAAAACTTCAAGGTTAAAAATTTTATCTTACACGAAATACCTTACTTTTGGAAATGTCGACAAGGCGAGCTCGAATGACAAGTTAAAAGAGTGGGTTGCATATCAACATCTTTATATTTTATACTAAGCTGACGCGACAGACGTTGTTCCGTCTAAACTATAGGTATTATTAACTAAGCAATATATTTCAGAAATAAAGTTTTATTATTCTGTTATTGTCGTCCCGAATGAAAGGGGTCAGTGGAATCAAAGCGCTTCGGCTTTCGACTTCTTTTTTCAAAATTGAGCTTTAATGACGTTCAATAACATCTTCACAGAAAGTCGGCTCATATAAGGTATATCAGGCATAATCCTCCCCCATTCCTGCCCAGAGATCTCTTTTTTTTTGGCGTGGCGTTATACCAGTTGTCTTTGAAATGTCTAAGATCGTGCTTTCATTTCCTATGTGGTTTTCATTTCGGTCTACATTCGTTTGGTTTGGGTACATTTGTGTTGAATTGGGTCTCTTATTTTAATTCTTCTTCTAATTTCTTTGTTTCTTATATTATTAGTGGTTTTAAATTTTTACTTGACATTTTCTAAGTTTGTCGAATTAATTTTATGTGAATCCCATCGATTTTAATCCGTATAACATGACAGGAAATATTGTGTCCTTTAATGCAAAAACTGTTTTACAATCCAAAATTCCCTGCAACTGTTAATCCCATAGTTGGAAAGTTCATTCAACATATGCTCCTTATTTTCTGGCGTTTCGGACGATGTCATCTACAAATCTCAGTATTTCGTTTTATTTGTTTATTGTTAATCTATTGGTCCAGATAAGCATGCGAAAAATGTAGAAAAATCGATTACTGTTGAATCGGAGAAGTGGGGTCTCCTTTTCTAGTGATCAATTTTGTCCGTTTTTATGAAATTAAACATCACCTACCGAGAGAAAGTATTGCAGCTTCGAGCTTGAGATTTTGGCTGTTATATATGCGGTGACAAAATTCAGAGTTGTGAGGCGTTCACTAAAACTTTGAAAAAAGAACTGTCCCCGAAAATTGCTAGGTGGGAAATGTTTCTAAAGGATTTTGATTACACTGTGGAGCATCGGAGCGGAGTTAGAATAAAGCATGTCGATGCACTTTCTAGAAATCCGGTAATGTATGCTGAGACGACATTGACAAAAGTTATTCAAGAGTCCCAGAATTCAGATGAAACAATAAAGGCGATAAAAACTGTACTTGAGTCGCAGCCAGATTACTATGGGTATGTTCTAAAAAATCAAGTTTTGTATAAGCAGATCAGAGGAGAGGTTTTGTTGGTCATCCCTGAAGGTTTACAATCTGAAGTTATTCGAAACCTTCATGAAATGGGCACATCGGCTCAAAAAATGTAGAAGATATTCTCAATAGAGAATTTTATATAAAAAATGTACATGACAAAATTTTACGTTGCGTAAATTCGTGTGTGCCTTGTATTCTTTCAGAGCGCAAGCGAGGTAAAAAATAGGGGTTATTGAACCCAGTAGAGAAAGGAGATGCACCTCTGTCAGTTTACCATGTTGACCATTTGGGGCCAATGACAGCAACAAGTAAACAATACAAATACATATTTGCAGTAATCGATGGTTTTCGAAATTTGTTTGGCTGTATCCTACAAAAACAACAAACGCAGCGGAAGTGCTAAGCAAATTAAAAACTCAGCAGATGGTTTTCGTGAATCTTGCTACAATTGTGACGGATCGAGGAGCAGCGTTCACCTCACAAGCTTTTAAAGAATTTTGTGATTTTGAAGGCGTTAAACAATACCTAATAACCACTGGCGTACAACGTTCGAATGGACAGGTGGAAAGAATTCATCAAATTGTCATCGCAATGTTGAAGAAACTTTTCGAGAAGAAGGCTGACCACTGGTATAAGCAGATAGAGAAGGTGCAACGAGTTCTGAATTCAACTTTTCAAAGATCCATAAACATGTCCCCGTTTGAAGTACTGGTTGGAGTTAAAATGCGACAAAAAGAAAGACATACATTTATTAGAGACTCTTCACCAGGAGTTAGTTAAGGAGTTCGAGAAAAGCAGGCAGGAAGTAAGAGCTGGAGCCAAAGCTCAAATAGGTAAAGTTCAAGATGAAATGAAGAAAACATACAACTTGAGGAGAAAGAAGGCAAATCTATTTGAGCCTAATGATATTGTCGCTATAAAACGAACCCAATATGGGCCCGGTAACAAATTAAAATTATTATTTTTAGGTCCATACAAAATCGTTAGATCGAAGGCAGAGAGCCAAAGACCGTTATTCTGTGGAGCGCATAGGAGATGGTGAAGGACCAAAACATACAACAACTGTAGCTGAATTCATAAAGCCTTGGAACTTATCATCAAGCCGAGACGGTTGAAAGAGGATGGCCGAATGTTGGGCGCGACACATGGGTCGGTCAACCCTGACAGTAGATGAAGACGCTGATAGCCAGTTAATCCCTTTCTTAATTCGCATCGCATAACTTAACATTGCTTCTTAATAACAAAAACATTGCTTCTGACTAACTAAAATCGATTGAGTCAGTCGCAGTCGTCACCTTCTTAAATTAACATCACTTTTATTATTTGTTCGTATTAACTAAAAATACTTAACATACTCTTTTCTATTAAAATATACTTTGAATTAAAGCTCATATTATAAGTAATATAAATTCTGGGTTTTATTTCCAACATTAATGTCGAAAAATTTAAATTTGATGCGAAATTTATTCACAATAGCCTGAATAGCCGCTTCAGTGGGTCGAATAAGCTGACCATAAAATGGAAGAATCTTTGGATCAACTTTCTTAACAGAGCACGCATTTTGATAATAAAATTCTATAATTTCCAAGCTTTGTACGCTTAAAAGACGATTCATAATTAAATTATAGACCAAACTGAAGATGTTCGACAGTGAAACAAAACAAAAAACGTGCATCAGCTGTTTACACCAGTGTTGCCAAAAAGATAGTTACTAAAAAGTCAACCTTTAGTTAATAATAATATTTAAGTTTATAATAATTAAGTTTATTTAGCTAAGATACAAGTTGTTTGACTTTAAGGGAACACAAATAAAAAAAAAAAAAACAATTAATAAAAATAATATTTTTGAGTTCTTATGATTGTAATAAACAATTTTTTTAGTATTGGGGTATTTTACTCCTTCCCAAACTCAGGAATTTCTGCATCTATGTCGTCACTTCCTGCAAATTTTTCGTTTTTAAAGCTGTCAATAATGGACTTACTATAACCTTCGTTGAATTACTTCTGAAAAATATTAACGATATTGTTTAAGAAGTAATTTTATATGGTGGATAAGTATTCTTAAATTTTCCAATTTTCCATGCAATTTCCCTAACTTGAAATAAAAAACTTTTCCTGAGAATAACAAACACAACAAAAAAAAGAATTGTCGAAAACCATTGTCATCATTGCTCCATTCTTCTTGGAAAATGACGTTAACGTTAACCACGACAACGATGTTGATTAAAACCCATTGTCTTTGACCTATATTGGTCACAGGTATCTATAACAACCACAAAGCCACAAACGACAGATGCCCTAAAAAGGACATAAGTCAACGCCACCATCACTTAAATGTATTCTGATCAGTGTATTGTATGTCTGTACCTACCTCTCAGTAAAACAACAGAACTAAATTGAAAAAAAGCGGACATGTTGTTTTTGCTCCTAAGTGATTAGCTTAACAGAATTTAGGACATTTTTTACAGCAAGTAAAGTCTGTATGTTAGATAGGTAGGTGCAATACTTATTTAATATTCTCACACCCTCTTCATCCCTGCCTACCACCCCTTGTACATATATACGACACGACACGAGTTTTATCTTTGATGTCAACGTGTCGGAAAAATATTTGTTCTACAATGTTTCCCAACACTTGTTTTCTGTCCTCTCATCAACCCAGTTCAGGTGATGTAAACAACATTTTCGTCCTGAAGCTTAAAAATTATATTCCCTTGGCTTCGTTTTAAAGTAATTAACAAAAAAAAAAAAAACAAATTACGATAAAAAAAAAAATAGAAAATAAGGTTTCGAATTTTAATTGATTCTCACCAGTGAAAAACATAATACGCGAGTATGAAAAACACTTCGTTAGAATAACAGCTATACGCGTATATGCACCTACCTATACCGATGAAAATCAATGAGCTTTTAATTACATTCACTCACTGATGTGATGTTGGTGGTGTTATGCGGTGGATTGAGTAAGTGAGTGAGTGAGTGAGTGTACAGAACAGAATAACCAAACCATCAACAGGACATACCATCATCAGGACATAAAAACAATGGAAAGGGTTGTTTTATGTCCTTTTTCTGTTGTTGTTGTTTTGTATCATTTTAAGGCGATTTATGTCCGTTGTCCTAGGTTTGCACTGCATATTGCACATATTCATATCAAAAAACTCATTAATATTCTGTGTTGTTTGCCTATCGATCAAAAGTAATGGGTTCTGATGATGCTACCAAACAGGAACAGGAATATAATTAATAAAAAAAAAAACGAAACGGACGTAAACAACAACAAAATAAGTTCTGCCAGTTACGTTCGCCTTATTTAATTTTCGATATAATTAACTCCCTTTTTACGTGAGCTTATATATATATTATTTACCTTCCCTAAGAGGTGAGAGCTTTTAAAAAATGTATAATTACGTGTCCCTATACAACGTTAGTATACTTACATAGGTTTTCGTATAGTCCTTAATTCTTGGAAACAGTTGGATCGTAAATTTAAGGAACAAAACAACAACAAAAACGACTGGTTTATTTACAAATTAGGTAGGTACTTATTTGTGTGTGAAATTCTATAGTTTTCAAAAATAATATATTCATATTTCAGATAATCATTAAACAGTTATGTCGACGACCTCCTGAAGTGTTATGCATTAATTTTTCAAAGAAATGTCTTTGTTTGATTTTACAAAATTTGTTTTTTTTTATTATGTAATATTAAACTACCAAATAATTAATTCATGATGGAAAAGGATTTTTAAGCCTTAACAACATATCAAAATTTACCCATAAAATCCGCAAAGTGGATTTTTTCATTCGAAACAGCTTAAAAGTTCGGGGAGGTTAAAATTAATCATATATCTACTCAAATATGTATATTTTTTCTTGGAACAATATTAAAAATATTCCACGATAATGTAAAGCTTTTTTTTTAATCCTACGACCATTGAAGTCAAAATAAAAACGGTAGAAAATTCCAAAGAAAAGTTGTAGCCTTTGTATGAAATGATTATGTTATTATAAGAAAAACAGGAAAAACATTCATCATCAATCATTGAAAGAGTCTTTACACATTATTCACATAAATATATTTCCTTGGGACTATATTTTTGAAAACGAAAGCTTAGGGGATGCACATAACTTATTCAAAAAATCATTACTTTAAGGTATTGATAGTTTTGTGTACCTAAAGTTGTCATTAGAAAAAATTCCAAACCTGCCTGGTTTAATAAAGGACTATTGGACTTTTTATATAAAAAGACTGGCAACGCTGCTGTGAAAGTGGAAAGTTGAACTAAGATATCGCTCTTGAGAAATATTTAAAAATAAAACCTAATATCAAGTTTTTTTAAATTTAAACAGTGCCTAAAATGATTCATAAAGAAAGTTTATTCCAAAAATCGGCCACTGTCAAGGTAATGTAAGTATATTTCTGCATTAAATAAGTATTTATCTGAAAATATAAAGTCACATGTCTGACAAACTAAAAATCGTCGAAACCTCGACAGAAGAAAATATATCAATTGTTGTATCTTCTTTGCAAACTGAGCTGGCATTTGCAATTGCTAACCTAGCTACCCAAGAGGACCTCGGTAATCTTAGCAACGAAATAAGCTTCTTGCGAAAACAAAATGATGAATTGTCATCAGAAGTTAAGCAATTTGAACTGAGATGCATCTCTTGAGTCACAAGGTCGTAAAATAAGAAACAAAAAACTTAATAATTCCAATTCCCAAAGAATACTCTTATATACAAATCCAGAAGAAAAAATTCGAACTGGCACTTTTCAGAATTCAATCAAAATAAAGGTAGGTAAACACCGGCTCAAGAAAAATTATTTTGAGAATGCTTAAAAATGGATACAAGCTGAAAAAAAAAATTAAGGTGACATTAGCTTTGATGCTGTCAAAAATATCAACCTGCCAAATGAACGTCAGAATCAAAACGACAGTACTAGATCGATGACAACTAATCGTCGACCAAAGGATGCCACTTGTAGAAAATAGTTGAAGTATAAAAAGAATAAAACCTTTGAACACCAAATCTTATCTCAAGAAAAATAGAAAGCGTTTTTGGTGCTTTATCAAAAGCAAAACGAGCTCAAATGGGATTCCCAACTGCCTGCACTACTCAGGGACTAATTCTAGTGATGGTCACATTGAATTTAGTAATATGTTTTTAGTCTGTTTATTCTTCTTCAATAACGAGGTTTTCTATAATCACCCCAGCGAATCAAGTCAATATCACTTCCTTTTTGAGCTTCTCAGATGTTGAAAGAGCTCTCAGTGATCTTGAAAGTGACAAGAAATCAGGTCTTAATGGAATTGCACCAATTGTCTTGAAATCTTATTTTGCTGCTCTTTCAGAACGATTGACCTGATTTTTTAATGAATTATTGAGAACGGACCATTTGATGAGTTTCTTATATTAAACCCATTTACAAAAGCAATTATCGTTCTATTAGTAAACTATTCTGAAGTTATTTGAGAAAATCGTTTATACAAATTTAAGTTCTATAATAATCAAAGATCTCATTTTACCATTTCAACATTTTTTTTTCCCTGGAAGATCGAAAGACACTAACTAACCATTCTATGCAATGAGGTCACGAGTAACCTTGAAAATGGTTTTCAATCTGATTTTTTCAAAGCTTTCAAAAGAGTCAATCACGACATCTTAATAGCTTAAGTATCAGATTTAGGTTTTCATTCAAGTTTTTTTTTTATGGCTGGAATATTGTTTGGAAGATTGAGCTCAATACGTCAAAATAATTTCGTCTTTTTCACTTCAAGTTCCTCAAGGAACTCACCTTGGAACTTTACTTTTTCTTCTTTTTGTTAATGATATTTCTCACAATCAAACATCATTACAACTTTTTTTTTGCTGACGGAATTAAATTGCTAATTGTGTTAAATAAACATCCGACCGAATTTTGTCGATCATTTAGTTACTTGGTGTTTTACTTTATTGTAACGAAAGCTAAATCCTTATATAGTTAAAAATCTCTTAATTCTAAAAAAATTTCTGACCCCTTCTGATCTGGCTGTAATTTCCAAAGCCTTCATTCGTCCAAAGCTTGAATATAAGTGTCATATCTGGGTGATAGAACTTTAACCGGCACATTTACATTCCTAGAACACCGCCGCAATAATAATTCCAACATTATACTCGCACTTCCAGAAATGCTTATTGATTTAAACTTGAGCTCAATTTTGAACGTACTGTTGAAAATAGATATTCTTTTTTAAACCACACATTGAGAATGTTTGATTCTTATGAGTAATAACTCTTTTTTTAGATAAATAAATAAATTGGGTGGTGCAACAGTCTGTGGAGAACTTGTGAAAACTGACTTTCAACTCTCAACCATTCATATGTGTTAGTAATTTTGTCAGCGATGGAAGGCCCCTACAGATTCAAACCGAATCCCAGCGGCTCGTTTGAGAAAGCACTTCTCATGACAAGAATTACTCTTGAAGGATTTGTCAATCCCTCGCAAGAGGCAGTACCTGTAAAAACAACTTTAGGTGACACACGCAGTTTGAAGCCAAAAGCTTTGGCAACGACAGTCCTGAGAAACACACTTTTCAGTGCGAACTGTTTGACATAAAACCAATTTTAATCTGAACATTCAATCTTAATGATAACATATTAAGTTATAAAGATGGTCGACCATATTTCTTCAAACTTTGCTTGCCGTGATCAACTTGAACCGACGGTTTCTTATTGAAATAGGTGGTTGCATTCCACCTTTCAATTGCACTACAGAATTCTAAAAACGCTCAATAGTTTACCCTCTAGCTAAATTTTGGAGAATGCGAATCTCTCAGTTTTAGATATTCCTTATTTTCTATTGAATGTGTGACAACAAACTAGTGGAAAGTTTTGGACCTTGAAACCAATCATGTTCCCTATCGAAATAACCAGTTGCTTTAAACCATTCAATTCCAATTGAAAGAAAACCCGAGGGTAAAATTACCCTTGAGCTTCATATCGGTAGTCTTGAAAAGTATAGAGCTTCTTTTTTCAGCCGCTCATCAAGAATGTAGTTACCTTACCCAATTATGTCCTTCTTTCACTATTTTGTATGCAGCGTAATAACGGTAGTAAGAACAAGATAATAGTTTTGGACCTTCAAATGGCTCGAAAATTGACTTCGACACTATACCGACAATTCCAAAAAAACTAAAAGGCTCTATTTAATTTTCCTTAAAAAAATATTTTAAACACCTTAAAGCGTTTACATAAAAACTTGTATTTTACAATTTTCTCTAATTGAACATAAGATCGTTTCTCTTTGTTGTTTTTCAACACCACCAATTTTCAAGAACCTTTGTTTCAGAAGAGAATTTTCAGTCACATCAAATTTGCTCTGCAGAAGCAAAACAAAGTTAAATGGGTATGTGTCATTACTATATACAGTACTGGAACATTTAAGACTCTATACCAACGAGTTGTATGAGGACCGAGGAGTACTTCACAAAAATCAGTTCATGACTTCATCATGTTACGAGGATCTTAATGCCAATGAACCCTAAACACCTCTTCAAGTTTATTATTTCTTCTTTTTTCTGTATAGTTGATGTTGAGGTTGTTGTTGTTGTTAAGTCTGCTGTCTGCTTTACAATTGTCAAAAACCAAGTTTTAATTTGTCCTAATACTCTGTGAGTATAATAATTCGTCATGCTCAAAATGTTCAAGTGGGAAACATGCCTCTTAACGTATATTATCACTCAGTTTGTAAGGAGTACAAGGCTGAGGCTGAGGTTGACGATGAGGCTGACGATAAGGATGATGATGATGATGATGAGAATAAGGATGATGTTGAGGTTGTGGATGAGGATGAGGATGAAGCCCACCCGGATGGAAATGGTTCTTGGTACACATATTTATGTATGACTGAACCTACTATAGTATAACTTTCTTTCACCAAAACCAACTGACTTTGCGTTGTACGCTACGGATGGATTCGTTTGCTTTTAATAGCGGTGAACTGAAACTCGCATTGAGTGGTAACTGGTAAGGTATAAGGTATAAAGTAAGGTATACGGTATAAGGTAAAAAGCAAGGTCCTCAATTGCTTGCTTTCTTTGCTGGAAATAGTTGTAATGAATTCTGAAAATTAATGCCTGCTGAAAGAGCACCTTGACGCAAATGAGTTCTTTTGTGTAGTACGCTTGGCTGCAGAGGGAATTTTCATTTCAAGAACTTCAGAGATTGGGCGGTTGTTACAACACACACAGAGCTATATACGAGTACTACACCAGCAACACACAGAATCCCATCATCAAGAGCAAAACAACCACAACGCCATACATTGCAGCATTGCAAAGTCCTTCACAATGTTGAAGGACCAGCATCTTGGGTTTTCTTTTTCAATTTTCTATGTTGGTAGGTAAGGTACTGGGTAGGTAGGTCTAAGGATACCTACCTAGGTATAGAGGATCGAGGTAGTATAGAAACATCGTATTTATGTTTGTTGCACAACTATTTCACAACTGACTTTGGTTGTTGTCGTTGCGTTGTTGGTTTGGTTCAATTCGTATTTCACTACTTGATTCAGGATTCAGCATCAGGATGTTTTTTCCTTTTTTTAATTTGTAAAAAAAAACTACACAAAAAAAGGATTCTTTGATGAAACTTTCAAATTAACAACATTTGAAATTTGTCATTTTTCATTTCCTTCTAAGTTATGGTTGTTCGTTTATTTCTTTTTGTTTTTCTTTAATTTTTATAGTTGCAACTATACCTTACCTGAAAACCAAGCTTGAAGTTACATAAATGCTTTCGTAGTTTAAATTAAGAAGAAACAACAACAAAAATAATAGTACCGAGAGTCTCATTTATATCTGCTTTGCTTTGATGTACATAATAATTAATTAACCACAGAGAAATAATTCATTTTTAAACTCAAGAAATGAGAACGAAAAAAATAAGGAGAATTATTCTTGACATAAACAAGTTCATGTAAAATTAAATGATGGAAGGTTGTGCAAGGTTGTGAACAAAGCAAAGTACCTACATATATACTCCATAATATACCTTTTGCTATTTTTTGTCCTTTTGTTTAAGTACATGGAGTTAAACAAAGAAATTCCTTTCATTAATATAAATCTCCTTTGGTATACAATGTCCTTACGTGGAAAAACCATTTTGTGCAGAATTTAAGTAAATCAGACGTTAGAGAATTTTGTTTTATATAACATAGCATTTCATTATTTAACTAATTAATTTATTTTATTAACCACTTTGGCAATTCTTGCAATTAATCCAGTATTTCAATTAAGATTTATTAGAAGATTTACTGACTTAAATTCAACTTATTTAAGCTCAAATTTAACTCTTTAATTAGTTCGTTTAGAATTTTTATTGGTTCAGTCAATTTTTTCAACAGAAGCTTTAATAATTAAAATCAAAAAAAATATTAAACAAAATTTTCATTGAAGGAACTTGGAAAACTATGCAACCAATTATGTAAATGGAAAATTTACTAATTTTGCTAATTTACAAATTATCCAAAACTATTTTGAAGAGCTTGGCATTCAAGCTACCGAACGACGGCTTTGTAAGACTTAAGCTATATTTCGTGTAAGTCGGGAAGACGAGATTGTTGGCTTTCGTCGTCTATGTTGAATTTATCATCCTACCTGACAGCGGAATTCGGTTTGTCGTAGCAGTAAAACAGCCTGCGGAAGTCGACAGCGGAAAGCCGTAGCCGTTATACAGTCTGCAGAATTGTCCTTCCATATCTTCACCATTGACTGCTGTTCTACAATATGATGTTTCCACTTTCGTCTTTGTGGACTTCGGTTTGAGGTTTATGTACTTGTAAATTTCTTTTCACCTGCTTATAAAACGCTATTACTTCATTCCTGCTTTTGAACATCTTAACATCTTCGAACGCACGCTTTTCATGCTCCCTGTTTTTAACTTCCCATTGGAAGTTAAAGTCGACGTTTCAAGGTCCCAAAAGTCGAAATAAAAGATTTTTAGAAAAATATATGTGCGTGAGAGTGTACTTGACAGTTTTTTTACAAAAAATAAAATCTTAAAAGAAAAATAACATAAGTTCGTAAAAATTGATTTTCGACTCAAATAGCTTTTCAAAAATTAAAAATATTGTCTTCAAAAATATTGTTTTCGATTTAACAATTTAACAAAACTAGATTTTCAAACTTAACTATTTCTTTTTATGAAAAATGTTGTTAGTAAAAAATAAAAAATAAAATTTGTAAGAATAATTCCACTAGCAAATTTTACAATTTTTTAAGCAAGACAAATCGACAGACGGAATGGGAAGTTATCAGTGTGGATCGCATCCCAGTTTCTTATTTTTGTTCTGAGAAGTGGGTGTTCCTCTCTCATCTTCGGCTCATAAAGTTCGTGAGCAGCTCTCGTCTTTCTATGCAGCGCCATTTTGTATTCCTGTTGTTTAGCAGCTTTTGCCTGCCAATATTCCTTATGAAATAAGGGGTTTCTCGCTCGCAGCTGTTTGAAACCAATCACGATAGAAGCGACTTCTCTGAAGATTTTTGAAAGAGATAACTAGTGACTAGGTCGGAAAAGGATTTGACGACCTCTTGCAATTGTACCCGTTCGACGGTGGTGGGTCTGGAAACCTGAAGCACTACCTACCTTGGCTTCAAGGAGGTAATGGTCCGAGTCTATGTTAGCTCTTCGAAAAGTTGGACATTTCATGACGCTGAAAGTGTGTGATCGCAGCATGGTCAATCTAATGTTGAGGTATGGCAAACACCTATTATGACGTTTCGCCCTGGAGCATATTCGATGAGCCTGAAACCGTTATCGGAAGTGTTGTGGTGCAGGCTGTTTTTCCTATTATTTCACAATAGATGTCTTCGCTTCTATAGGGCTATAAGACACTGTTCCTATCCTTAGTCAGAAGCTCGAAGAACATATGCTTGGTAATCGCATAACCCAAGAATATTAAGTCGACAGCCACCATATTTTTATCAATTTCAAGGTCGCATATGACTGCTTTAACAGGGATGAGTTGTATAGAGCCATATCGAGGCAATTTTTGTAACATCGTACTTAAAAGATTAGTGCTCACACGTCAAAATTAAAAGCACTATCTTTCAAAAGTTTCTCCAATTACTAGCATATGCTAATGACATTGACATAATCGAAAGAATTCAGAGTGATGTCAATGGTGCTTTTGTGAGTTTAACGGTTAATGAGTTAGAAGCAAAGTACATGCTGTCGCCAAGAAAGGACTTACAACACTGATTTCTCGGTTAAAACGGTTAGAACCATCGACAGACGTAATTTTGAGGTAGTCAAGGCCTTCGTCTACCTAGACTCCGCTATAAACGCAGAATGCATCTCTATCCGAGGGTAAATTTCTGGATAGTTGGAAACTATCATTTCTTACCCCAGTTTTTAAATCTGGATCTAAGCAGGATATTACCAATTACCGGCCTATTAGCAAGATTTCTGCAATGCCAAAATTATTTGAAAAAATTGTTTACAACAGGTTATCTTTTCAATTACGTAACTATATATCCGAATATCAACACGGTTTTATTTCTGGTAAATCAACAACAACAAATCTGTCTCTAATGACTAATTACATCATAAATAAATTTGAAGATCATATACAAACAGATATTATATTTACTGACATTGCTAAAGCATTCGATCGTGTTAACCACAGGGTGCTTCTGCATAAATTGTATTCTCTCGGTTTTCACTCTACACTTCTGAGCTGGTTAAAATCTTACCTTTCCAACAGGATTCAAATTGTTAAAATTGAAGACTATTATTCTGAAAATATATATGTCCCATCAGGTGTTCCTCAAGGAAGTCATTTGGGCCCATTGTTATTTTTATTATTCATAAATGATATTCCGTCAATTTTTGTATCTTCTCCTTGTCTCTTATTTGCCGATGATCTTAAGTTGTATCGTGGAATTAAATGTCTATCTGATTGTCATTTACTTCTTGAAGATGTACTTAGATTAACTGAATGGTGTCAGTCTAATTTCCTCCATCTTAATGTTTCTAAATGTCAAGTTATGTCGTGTTTTAGACATACTACCCCTATTCTATTCAATTATGAACTTAATCATGTAAATCTAGAACGAGTTGAATGTAAAAAGGACCTTGGAGTCGTTTTAGACTTTAAACTTTCATTCCTGCCACACATTGACTATACGGTTAACAAGGCTAATCAAATGCTCGGGTTTTTAAAGAGAAACACAAGAGAGTTCAAAGATCCATATTCTCTTAAGTCACTTTTTAATTCTCTGGTAAGATCTGTGTTGGAGTATTCTAGTGTAGTTTGGAATCCTTTTTATAGAAACTCCTGTAATAGAATTGAATAAGTTCAAAGAAACTTTACTCGATATTTAATCTTTAAATTACATTGGCGAATTGATATGCCAACCTACAAAACAAGGTGCTCACTATTCGATATTAAAACTCTGGAAAGTCGGCGTACTTGCTTCTCTGTTATATTCATCAGAGATATTTTAACGTATCACATAAAATGTCCTAATTTATTAGATCTTATAAAACTTCGTGTTCCTCAGAGGAATATTCGTGAATCTAACCTTTTATATGAATATTTTCATCGCACAAATTATGGACTTAATGAGCCAATTTCTCGTTGCATCAGGGAAACTAATGCTGTATGTAATAAAATAGATATTTTTAAAAGTTGTTCAAGAGATACCTTCAAAACATATGTTTTAAATGAATTAACTATTCAATCAGCTGAACTTTAATATTTCTGTTAATTGTTATTATATTATTGTTGAGTTTTTGTTTTTCTCATTCATATAAATATTATCTATATTATTAATAAATTAAAAAAATTATGTAAATCCTAGTCTGTAAGAGTTAGCTCTCTGCTTGATGATAAATAAATAAATAAAAACAACAACAGTGCTAAGATTAAACGAGGATAAACTTTTGCTAACCGCTGTTTCTTTGGGCTAAGAAAACAATTGAGTGGCAAAGCCCTCTCTCGAAGAATGAAAGTATCGTAGACTTAGCTGGGTCACGTAAAGCGCATGGAGACCAATGCTCTATCCCGGAAAGTCTTTGAATCCTTACCCACAGGACAGCGAAGTAGAGGAAGACCGCTGATCAGGTGGCGCGCACAAATGGACCAAACCCAGCTAGGAGCGCAAAACTGGAGACATCTAGCAAGAGACCGAGCTAGATGGAAAAGTTTGTTGGGTGTGGCGGAAATCCACACTGGAATGTAGTGTCACCTTAAGTAAGTAAGTAAGAGTGAGTTGTTATCTGGAGTACCGGAGGTTTGTTGGTGCTTTGCAACTGATTTTGTTTACGTGGTCAAGAAGTCAAACTTAACCCGAACGACCAAGCTAAGCCTTTAATTTAAATTCCGAGTTTACGGGCCCATCCGCACCTTACTGGCTTAACTCCGAATATTTTTTAGTATCCCTATAAGTTGTTCACTAAGTAATTCAACCTCTCTGGAACTGCAGACGTCACCGTTGATTTTATCTTGGGAGTTCCTTCACAATCTGGATGAACTATAGGAGATATTTAAGTTCCAAATTAAAGTTTTTATTGCAAATATCGAAACGTTAAATATTTAAGTAGAATAATAAACAACAATAATTATTAAAAAATACCCGACTTCATTACCCTTTTGTTTCTTAAAAATGTCCTATAGAAAAAGAAAATATGAACATTAATTAAAAAATCACCACTCCAAACTCTAAAAGTTTTTCTCCAAACATAGCAACGAGTATATCCATTTTCTATAATTCACTATTCACTAAAGTTTGTATCATCAGATGAACCCCTTCTATTAAGAATTCTAAACGAATGTTGTTTCAATATATTTGCACTTTCACATAAGTTATAAAACTTATAAGACTGGTGAAGAATATAATTTCAATAATTTTTGTTGTAATTTTAGTTTTCCTTCTATATCAGGAATCGCACAGTCTTCGTAATAGTTTTAAATCGCCCAAAGCTTTCCCAATCAAACATTATATAAATGTACTGGAATGTTCTTCTTTCTACACAAGACTTTATTCATATAGAAAGATGTGATGTGCGGTACCTTCCTAAAAACCCACAATGCCAATGGTCGTACAAAACTCTCAGAACAGACTAATTCAATTTTAATGTACTTTTGAAATACAAACTAGGTGCATAGCCAGGGCTATGATGATGGCTTGGCTATGCTATAACTATGAAAATTATGTCATCTAGTCGTTGTCGCCCATCACCTTATACTCGTAGGAACCTCAAATTTTAGGACATGTATAGTAGCTAAGGCCCAACTTACCTCTTCCATGGTACAAAAAACCTTTTGTAAGAGAAGTTGGCTTGACATTGGCACACAATCGTCGTCGTCGTTGTAGTCGTAGTCTACGTCGTTACAACTCGTTGTACATAATTCCCAGGGTGTTCGTTGGACTCGTAAGTTTTTGAATTTGCATAAATGCGTTCAAATGTGTTCATACTCCATCCGTTCCAAAATGTCGGTAGTTGGTCGTCGTCGTTACTCGACGCTCGTAGGTCCTATAGAACGTCCGGCGTCGTCGTCGTCATCGTCGTTGACTGTACAACTTGTTTCGGTTGGTCTTATGGTCGTCATCTAGTAGTCTATAGTCTTCTATATTGCCCATGCAGGTGAGGCTCTAAGGATATTTCCATTTAGCTAAGTTTTCATCAAGTGAAAAATATAGAAGCATAGTGCTCTACGGGATATATGCAAAAATGTGGTATAAGGTGCATGTAATGATGTGAGGATGTGTGTTTACATATTCTTAAATGAAAGGCAAAGTATTTGCATTTCCTGAACATCCTCATGGCTGCTCTTTGAGTTTTGAAAGTAACATTCAATCATTTTGTATAAATCTACAAGAATGTTTTAATACTACTTTTGGATTATTCATTGTTTGGAATACTCTCGAGCTGAACTTTTTGAAGATAAACTATATTTTTTGTTGTTTTTGTTTTTATGGCCTATGAACGATAAAATAATATGCATATTATTATAAGTTGCTAAAATAATGGTTTTGTTGTTTAACTTTATCATAAATAAACTGAAAGTATATCCATGTACCCACTTGCAGAGACTGTACATTTTAAGAACTATAGAAAAAAACAGATCTAAAATAAATCTTTAATTTTCTGTTTCACAAGATGTTATAATTTTTGTATTTTATGTTTGATTTAACATTGTAAGTATGAAGTAAGTTAAATATCTTTTTAACGTTTTAAAATTGCGTTGGTGTGTTGGATGCTTATGCAAACAGCTAATACAATTTGTATTCAATTTCCATAATTTTAAAATTGACGCAATAATTTTTATATTTAATTAGCTGACCCGCCTAACGTTGTGTTGTCATATAAATAATTTCTAGATAATATTTTGAAAGAAATAAAATATTTATTGTAAGTCTGTAAGAATGTAATATAAGTGGGAGAGGTATAAAGCAGTATAAACAGTGATAAATATTAAAATACCAAATCACCAAACAATTTTTTTAATTTATTAAAATTATTGACGTTGTGCATAGCGTCACTGAATATTATTTTAAGATCGTTGCACCGTGTACGATGTTAATGCAACTAAACCATAGCACTTAGGAATGTAAAATATAGATAAAAACCTATTCTCAGACCTACCAAATGTATATGCAAAATTTCATTGGAATTGGTTAAGCCGTTTCCGAGGAGTATGGCAACTAACACTGTCGGGTCTTCCACAAGGCAGTCATTTGGGTCCACTTCTTTTTATAATCTTTATAAATGATTTACCTTCTGTTTTTATGAAGGTTTTCACAGAAACATCTTCACTTGAAGATTGCTTATTAATGCAGCTGGATATAAACAATTTCTCTTAATTGGTGCAACCACAATCATCTTCAGCTGAATTATTCGAATGTAAAATTTTTAGTGAATCAAAGTCTTCATAACTTATTGACTTTGAATATGAATTGTATGATGTTAGTCTTCTGAGGGTAATTGAAGTAAATGATCTTGGGGTGATATTGATTCAAAGATTGACTTTAGATCACATGTTGGTTTTATGGTACCTAAAGCTAGTTCACTTTTAGGTTTCTTGAAGCGAAACTCTAAAGATTTTAAGGATCCCTTATTTATGTCTATTGTTCTACCTGTTTTAGAATAATGTTGTATCGTCTGGTCTCCTTTTAATAAAAAAAATATTTTGAGAATACAAAGAGTTCAGAAAAAATGCACTCGGTATGCATTTCGAAAACTTAACTGGATTCGGCCTTTACCAGATTATAAATAAAGGTGCGCTCTTATTGCCTTAAAAAACGCTTAAATGTCGGAGACAAGTTTCATACAGCTTATTTCATATCAGCTTATATTTCTAGTAATTTGGTTTTGTTTCGATTCAACAAAAAAGTGATATTTCCAAATCAAAAAAGTTTTTTTTCATTGGGTCGTGTAGTGTAAAGCTTTTCATAATACATATTCTGTCAACTTTGACACTTCCATCATGTAATCTATAGCATTCCTTTGATTAAGATGATGTATCCGCATTTCCATCATTAAGACAAATTGCGAAAAAAAAACATCTCGACAATGTTTTCACACGCATTCAAAAGTTTCTCTAGAGACATCAGAGAGCAAATGGAAATAACCTATAGAAACAACCTTCATTACCTAATCAAAGCGTAAGTCACACTGAACCTAAGCCAGAGCTCGAGCCTGTATCCCTACCCTCCTGTACCATATAGAATAGAAGACATCATCATCATTATCAGTTTTGTGATGAGTAGCAGTAGCATAGTCGACTTTGACAAACGAAAATCGAGAAATGCATTTGCGAATTGGTTGGTATAGCCGAGGCGTATCTCTGCATATCTGCATGCATATATATGCATCGGTTATAGAGTTAAAATTCTAGAAACTATAGTTTATCCACATTCCGACTTATGTAGCAAACCTTACCAAACCCAACCAAACCAAACCATATTCCGACTGATGTACATTTTCAAATTCAAACATATTTTTGTGTATTGACTGGCTTTTGGGAAACCAGGGACTTTTGTAGGTACGAGTAGCTATGAGCGTATTGGAGCAACGAGCATGATTTGAACCTAGAGACTTCTATTTCTATACATAGCGAAGCATAAAAGCAGAAGAAGAAGAAGAAGTATGAGCTTGTCCTAAACATCATGTTAAATGGTTTCAGGGTCGGGTGATTCTTCTGACGCCCTTTTTCCGGATACGTATGTACTTTACATGGTTCTTACTTTAGGTTTAGGTTTAGGTTACAGAGTACCATGTACTCTACACTGTACAGCGAGAGAGAGAATAGGTTCCTATAGTACCTTCAGGAATATGTTATTTGTATAGCTATCTAGTCTCCTGCATATGTATGTTTATATGTATTTGCAACATTCTCATATTGCAATTTGTCGTGGTGTAATCAAAAACAGCTTGAAATTCCTTTTCCTTATGCGTATAAATTCTGGAATGTTTACTGTAGCAGAAACTCCGTTTACTGTGCATGAAGTTTAGGACTAGCACATAGAAACTGCTGCAGGGAAGGAACCAATTCATTAGTGTTGTACATAAGAAAGGAAATCACTGGTGCATGGCGTTGCTTTTCAATCAAGGGTTCACATCAGGGAATTCATGCTTTTTATAGTGATGCGAATTCATACATGGCTGCTTTTGTTTCGAATGGAAATTATGCTCTATATGTACCGCTATACACCCTCTATAGGGCATAGAACACCAACATAAGTGCATAGTTCCATATGTGCACATGTATTTGTGAACTTGAGGTTTTTTTCATCTTTAACTCTTCTAATGGTGATATATTTTTATTTTATTTTTGTTTATAGCTCGAAGCTTTTTTAATGTTATTTTGTTGTGCTGTGGGCGATATGGGGGGATTTATTCGAATTAAATGGATTTGAGTCTAAGAGCATTTCTTTAGAAACTCAACAGATAGGCGAAGATGTGGATAGTGAGAGTGTTCATTGACCTTCAAGGGTTTCTTTTGAAGAACATGATATCAGAAGCTCCAAAGAAATAGGGAGGGGACAAATGTAAAACTTGTTTTGAAGGATTAAAGGTGAATAAATATAAAGCTAGTGGAAATTCACTTAAGTGTACCATGACTGGGGTTTATTTGCATGGATTCCTGACTTTCGGACAACAAATATGTAGCATAAATTCATATGATCTTTGCAAAAAGTTTTCTTGGTATATCGATAATAGCACCTTAAAATGTTCGAATAGAACGTTTCGAGAAAATAATAGTATCTTCCCTAACATGTGTTGTTGAACGTTATATCCATCATTGAAGATTTGGAAAAACCCAAAAATGACAGTTAATTTGAGAAAATTTCGAAAGTATGGCCGCTTTTACAAGTTTCCTAAAAAGTTTCGTAGGTTTAACTTTTATTCCAAAAAAGAGGCTGGTATGCGACCCACACTGATGACTTCAACAAAATATTCATACAAATATTTGCTGTTGGTGATATAACAAATTGGGATCACTTTACAATATTCCTGAATATTTCAAATATTCCCAACTCAAATGTGGTTCTCATAATCTGGCGGATAATTTCATGCTAAGATGGAAAGCATCGGCAACATGCAACTATGCTATAATGCTATATGGATACCATGCTTTTTCAAAGTAAAACCAGGAGTTCCTTTTTAGTTTGTTCCAATCTGCGAGCTTGAAAGAATTATTTGGGAAGCAGCTAGGTTTATGATAAATACTAACAAGCTAACTAAAAAATTTGAGTGGTATTATTATTCATGTAAACAATCAAGGAAAAGATTATTAGCTCTTCTTACTGAGAAGATATCAAATTCCAAGAGGAAAGTTATATTACTTGAAGAAAATTTAGTGGATTTGCTAAGTCGAAGTAAAGATTCAGACGAGTTTTGGGCTATTACTTACTTACTGACTTAAGGTGGCGCTACAGACCTGTGTGAAGTAGAGCCTCACCCAACTAACTTTTCTATCAAGCTCGGTCCCCAGCTAGATGTCTCCAAGTTCGCGCTCCAAGTTGGGTGAGGTCACTTTTTACTTATGCGGGCCATCGGATTCGCGGTCTTCCTCTACTGCGCTGTCCTGTGGGTGTGGATTCGAAGACTTGCCGGGCCGGAACATTGGTTTATATGCGCTCTACGTGACCCAGCCATCAGTCGTTGGACTTTAACCCTTTTGGCTTAGTCTACGTAGACGTACAGCGTGCACAGTTCGTCGTTTCATCTTCTCCTCCACTCCCCTTCCATGCATACGGCACCGTAGATCACACGAAGAACTTTTCTCTCGAAATTACCCAAGGTGCTTTTGTCCGCTTTTGTCACAGTCCATGCTTCTGCACCGTATAGAAGGATGGGGATGATGAGGGTCTTATATAGCGACACTTTGGTCCTTCAAGAGAGCGTTTTGCTACTCAATTGCTTTCTTAGCTCAAAGAAACAGCGGTTAGCAAGAGTAATTATTCGGTTAATCTCAGTGTTGGTGCTGTTTTCTGAGCCTATAAACGCACGCATGTCGGGCTAGTGTTGCTGAATTTAGCATTGATGTGGATGGATATTTGGCGGTTGTTGATGCACTTATAGCTCAAGACTTGTTGACTAAATCTGGCTCGAATGACAAAGCCGCAACCAAGTAAGCGCTGTTGGTTTTCTCGGTAGCAGTCGCCATAGTAAGTATCGCAGTTTTTCATCCTCTTTTTGAAAAATGGAGTTGATAGAAAGAGGTGGGTTTTGAGAAAAACCTGTGGACACTTGCTTGCTCTTGAATGCACATGTCTAACATTTCGGCTATAACGAGGAAATTAAATGGAAATTCAAAATGAAAAAAGTAGCAACTTTGTGCTTCGTTCACTTACGCAGTGAAAACTAGAGTAAAATAAAAAAAACTGTATGCCTTTTTTTGTCGATTTCAGAGCAGCTTTTGATTCCATCAACAGAAATGCTTTACTAAACAAACTATTTAGCCTAGGAGTGTCAACTTATTTTTTCAGCATTATTGAAAAACCAAAACACCATAGCATACGTTTATAAAATAATAGAAAAATCAAAGAGGATTGAAGTAAACTAAGAAGGAAGACAGGGCTGTAATCTAAGCTTCTTGTTATTTGCACTTTTTCTAAATGTTTTGGTTGAGTATCTCAACTGTGGAGTGGGGTTTGCTAACAAACGGATCAAAGTCATCATGTATGCCAATGGCATTGTCATTCTTGCGGAGTCACCGACTGCTCTACAGTTTATGATTAATAAACTGGAAGAATATTGCCAATTGTTGAATCTAGATGTTAATAGGGAAAAATCATAAGCCCTGGTTTTTAAGAATGGATCTTTAAGAACGGTGAGAGTCGAGCAATGGAAATATGGCGACAAAAACTTTAAACGTAGTTCAGTCTTATATTTATTTAGACACGAAGTTCATTTTCATTTTGAAATTAGAAAAACATCTCATACTGGACCGGTTTTGAACAAATTTTGCAATTAAAAATAGAAGAATATTAATTCTTTCTTTGATTTGGCAGAGAAAGTCAAGGAACTAAACATCGAGCTAAACGATGAACTTTTGGCGATTATCTTACTGTCGAGTTTACCGAGTGCATACGAAAATTTCATCATAGCAATCGAGTCACGAGACAAGCTGCCATCGATCGAAATGTTGAAAGTTAAACTTCTTGAGGAAGGTCAACGTCAAAGAGATAATGAGCCAGCCGAGTATTCGGCAGAAAGAGCATTATATTTGAATCATAAGCAACTTTTAAGGCGTTTAAGGTAATGGCAGAGACACAGACTGGTAATAAAATCAAAATTTTGAGAAGCGACAACGGGAGAGAATACGTTAATAAAGAGTTTGACAGTTTTTAAAAAAAATAATAAATAATATGTATAAAACATCAATTAACTTCTCCTTATACCCCACAGCAGAACGGGTGTGCTGAGAGAGCAATCAGTACTCTTTAAGAGATGGCGTGTTGTATGCTGATCGCAGCTGGTATGAACCAAAGTTTTTGGGCTGAGACGATAAACACATCTGTTTATCTCAGAAACAGATCACCAACAAAGTTATTGAGCTTCAAACACCTTTCGAAGCTTGGTTTGGATTAGTATCTCATTTGAGGATTTTCGAAAGCAAGGCATTCGTGCTGAATAAAAAACCAGGTAATTCGAAATTCAGCCCAAGAAATTTTGAATGGTTAATGGTTGGTTATTCTGAAAAGGCTGAAACCTGTAGATTATATGAACGTAAAAAGGGTAAGATTCGAGATGTTAAATTTATTAGTTTTTTTAGACTCTAATTGTATTCTTATCGAGTCATCGAAAGAAGAAGAATTCGGTAAAAATAATTTCACACAAATCTATTCATACAAAATAGAAAGTGATGAAGCCGAATTTGAAGATGCTCTCGGACAAGAGCATGAAGACCTGTGCGAAATTGAAATACCCGTTATTAAGAAGGCTGGTGTTGTTGATGCTGTTATTGCTGTTGTCCCACAAGATGTTGTTGCTGGTCAGTTTGTTGACGAGGCTGTTACTATTTTTGGACGTGATCCTAATTAAGAATATGAATTTTCTGATATTGACATTCCTGTTGGAGGTATTGATTTTGATGAATTCGTGGACTGAGTGAGGATGAAGAACTACATATGTGCTCGGATGCCAGTACTAATGAGGCATCTACTGAAAATTTAAACCAGGTTATTCCTAGCATTTTAATAGGTGGTAGAGTTAGAAACTTTGAAAATAAAACAAAGAAAAAGTCAGATTTAAGACGAAGGTCAAATTATTTGAATTTTATGATGAATGTTGGGCAAAATTGTGAGAATGTACCAAAAACCGTACGGAAGGCCTTCGTGGAAAGACTCAAAATTGTGGCAGAATGCTATGGATATTGAATATCATGCATTGTAAGATAATAAAACCTGGATTTTAGTAGATTTGCCAGAATCTCGTAAGGGTAAGGCTCAAATCTATAATAGTAGCTAAGGGCTGCAGTCAAAAGTATGGCCAGGATTTTACTGAAAGTTTCTCTCCGGTCACCAGGTATTCCACAATAAGGCTGGTAATTGCCTTGGCCGTAGAGTTAAAATTGCTCGTACACCAAATCGATATAACCTCTGCAAACCTCAACGGTGAGTTAGATCAAAACATATATATGGAACAACCTGAACCTGGAGAGATATTAGCCGATTTTGGAATGCAAGATTGCAAGCCAGTTAGTACACCGTTGGATCCTCTGTCGAAACTGAAGAAATGCACAAAATGTCCAAACTGTGCAAAGGTTGTTACAAAAACTTATCAATCACTAATAGGCTCTTTAAACTTTATAAGTCTACAATACGACCTCATATATCGCATTCTGTGATTAAATTATCGCAGTTTCAATACAAACCCTCATAAAGAGCATTTTACAGCAGCAAAGCATTTGCTCAGATATTTAGATAAAACAATAAATTTGAAACTTATTTTCCGAAAGTCTTCTACTGAGTTGGTTGGTTGGGCTGATGTTGACTGGGGTGGAGATTCGAATTATAGACGATCTTTTACTGGGTTCGTGTTCATTCTTGCTGGGTGCGCCGTTTTATGGGAGTCCAGGAAACAGCCTACTGTGGCACTCAGCAGTACAGAACCGAAATACATATCGTTTTCTTCTGCATCTAAGGAACTTCTCTACTTGCGCAACCTTCTTGATGACTATATTGTAAAATCTACTTAAATGTAAACACTCAATGGCAGCACTTGAACTCTTATACTTTTTATTTTACTTTACTATGTATATATAAATACCTAACCATATTCCTGAATTATACACTGAACTATAAACTCGTGTCTTTAATTTCTCTACGTTAGAAAATATCCAACTTAAACAAAATATAAAAAACAATAGTTTTTGAGATATAAAATAGTTTGAAGCCAATAATTTTAATTTTTGAAAGGATATTTGAGTCGAAAATAAATTTTACCAAGATAAAGCATTGTTTTTTAGGTTTTTTTATTTTTGTAAGAAAACTGTCAATTCGATTTTTACCAAAATTTTACCATATATTAAAACCTTTATTTCTCATTGCACAAAATTATTTTGGAGACAAAATAAGTTTTGTTTAACGATTTTCTAAGTGACAACATTTTTTTTTTAGTTTTATTTTTTTTTTATTTAAATTGGATTTTTTTTTCAAAAATATATTTGTTTGATATTGCGTTACAATATATAATATACAATTTAATTAATGTCTCAAGCGTTATTGGTTCGTGAGATATTCAGGGTTAACCAAAAGTATTTTTGAATTGCTTTTTTAAAAAACCAACCATGCATTTTTTGAGAGTCCTTTCGTATCCTTCTGCATTATTATCTGTATAACAAAATACTGGTTCTTGAGCTATAGAAAAAAACGTAGCGAATGTACGGATGCACAAACACCCCTCTAAAAATCTTTTATTTCTACTGAAATGTCAAAAATTTCAATTCGACAAATCGGACCGATTGCAATAACTTGTTATGGAAAGTTAACAAGGAGGTTTTTTTGCTAAGCGGGTCTGAAATAGGTAAGAACTAAGAGCAAATACAACAGAGATCCCCAGAAAATTAATTCTTAGTGATAATATAGCATCTTTTAAAAAATTGGCATTAGTTAAACATCAATTTTCGAAAGTTTTAATTGATATTTCGGTCTTTATGCCCAAAATCAATGAAAAAACCTTTGGATTCCATAAAAAAGTGTCTTGAAACAAAATTTTCAAATCAAAAGTTTTGAATATCATTTCAAAAATTAGGGTTTTAAAACTTCACCAAAACACAGAACGTACACTCTACGCCAAATTACAAAAACAAGTAGTTTTTGTCAAAAACATGAGTTCGTGTTAACAATTTAGGCAAATGATTCACAGACTTTATCCAAACATGTTGCTTTTTCTATATTTCTGTATAATAAGCATAACACCCCGCCGAAAAACCACATTATGTTCTCCGTGGTATAAAACTATAGAAAAACCAATGTGTGTTCAGCATTCTACACAAAGAGATAGATACGAGTATTTTTGAAATCTGCGAGTTCAGTGGTAAAACTTGAAAGCCATAAATCGACAATATATATGTAAGAGTATGTCGAATTTGTAAATGGATTGTATTTTGCACACACATACATACAAATTATATGCATAATAACATAGATGAAAATTAAATTTTGAAATTACTACCAGTTTGTTGGAAAATTCGCTGTAGCACACTAAACAGGACCTCTGAAATACCGCCCTTTATCGCTATTCGAGTTACGAACGAAAGTGGTAGAATGATATCCGCACCTTCTTTATTATTTAACTGGTAATTTGCTGATATATAGAATTATATTTGGGAAATACGGGTGGTTTTGCGTAATTTAGTTGTTGTGGATTTTGAGGTTTTTTTTTGTCTAGTTAGGATTTATGCACATCCAAAGGGTACATACGTTATGTTGAAACAATTTCACCCCCTATCCATACTTTAATTGAAATTTTGGTTTAGAAAATCAAATTTGTTAATATAGATTGACAATCAATTTTTTGGTTTTTGTGGCAGTAAATAACGGATATTGCAAATCAAAAAATATTGTTAGGATATTTTTTTTTGGATGTGTTAATTTTAAAATATGTTAAATTTATTGATTATTTTAAGTGGTTAATTGTTTCCTCTGTGATTTTTATTTCGGTTTAATGACAAAAACAAAAACTAATTTGTAATGTTTCAAGCACCTAAATTATACCATGATAGGCAACTATAGAAGTCTGAAATTTTAAAATATGAAAGATTAAATACAAATAGATTAATTTGAGCAACCACTAAAATCAGGAGAGTGTACATTTTCAATTAACTTTAAAATATTGTTTCGTTTGCATTTTCATTTCAAATTTATTCATAATATACTTAAAGTATAACCTTTTTAAGATGGATAAGTTTATACTATTTGATTGAAATATATGCAGTGGTTAATGAAAGACCACGTTTGAAGGGCTCTAAAAAAATACAATTTTGTTTCCGAGTTCATCCATTTTTCACGATTTGCTGTTCCAGTAAAAACCTTTTAAGAAAAATTGAAAAATTTCACAAATTTTGTAATGGGTTTTCATTTTGCATTTCACTCAAACATATTTAAAAATTTAATTTTATTTTAAACATATTTACCTTTCAGAGTTTTCATTCAATGATAAAATTTTATATTCGTAATAAAGTAAATACCAAAGACTGCATTTAAAAATATAACTTTTATTTTAAAATTTAATAATTTACCTTCTACAAAAATTTAAGTGCCATTTAATTAATCAATAAAAAATTGAACCACTTAAGAATTTAAAATCAATTCCAAAGCACACATAAGGACTACATCATCCCCCAATTATAATTTGCCAGGAACGTCAATATTTCTATGCCTTCCTTTTTCTAACACAGAAGGATCAAAAACAAATGAAGGGGTTTGTGGAGGCGTGTAATCTGAACGACTGAAATTAAGTCTCTCAATTTACCTTCCCAATTTTTTTAAGCGATTCTAGGTGGAACTTTTAGCGAAACAAAAAGTATTGTCATGGTTTAAAGAAAAGTGATATCAACATCTGATATCCGTATTTTAATCAAATAGTCAGGTCGCTATTAAATGAACTTGGACTCGGTTTCTCCAAACTCTATAACTGTTCATAGCTGCTGATCATCTCTAATGGTGATGGCACAATATTTTAACACCCACCTTTGCTGGGTTCGACGGGTCATAGAGATATTACAGGAAATTGTAAGGCAGATAAACTCGCTAGAAATTTTACATTACAACACATCCCACAACGTTTGGCTAACGCTGGCTTACCAATCGCTAGATGTAAACAATTTATAATGCAAGACGCCATGAATTATAAAAACAAAACAGGTTGAATGACATCACCACGTGTCACGTGTCTGGTCCACACTAGACTTAAAGTACTCAAGGCACATCAGACCAATGTGTCATATTTGCAAATGTCTCATGCCAAAAAACGCCAATTAAACTCAGAACCCCTATGAGAACCGTTTGGAAATATGAGAGAGCCAACTGGGACGTTCTCAATGAAATCTTCAGGAACTTAAACTGGTCACTATGCTTCCTCGATAGTGACGTGGATTCCGGTGCAGATATGATTACAAACTTAAATCTTTGTGGAATGAGACATTTTATCCCGAATAGGGTAAAATCTATCAAAAACATGGTTTTATTCGATTGTAAAGAGGATATTATTATCAAAAATGTAAGTTTCTGGAATTACAAAGCCAACCCAACTGAGGAAAACCGAAATAAGTTTAAAGAAGCTTTAAATTTTGCACGACCAGAAATTACGGCAAAAAATCCTACAATGCCTCAAAGGTAGTAAAAATGTCTGGTCATTTGTAAAAAATGTGCGTAACACTACGTCTTCGTCGGTTACTACGCTCGTTTCAAATGACTCCCTATGTGAACTCGATTGGTAAAGCCGATTTGCTTGCACCACATTTTGCTGTTAATTCGATGATGCCAGAGAGGGACATGACTCCGCATGTACTTGAAAGTGCAAGCGATTATATGAGACCAATTTTCTTTCGCACTCGTTCAGTAACTAGAGTACTTAAAAATCTTGACATTCACAAATCCGCTAGCCTGGATGGTATCAGAGCTTTTGTTCTTAAGAGGTTTCAAAACCAATGCGTAAGCTTCTCCATCTGTCCTATTCTACAGGTCTCTTTCTTAGTAGATGGAAAACTGCATTTGTCCAGCCTGTCCCTTAGAAAGGCGAATGCTCATCACCATCTAACTATGGTTTAATTGCACTTACGTTCCTTCTTTTCAAGGTCATGGAAACGCTTATTTATTATCTAAAGAAATATCTCGAAGATCGAAAACTTCCTAATGACCGGCTTTATGGCTTTCGTTGCAATAGGTCCACTGGTGATCTCATGGTTTATTTAATCGAACAGTGGAACAAATCTTTACATCGTCTTGGAGAAAAAAGATTATTACACTTGATATTTCAATGGCATTTTGGCTATTCTCTTTCTTATCGAAAATGCGTGCATTTGGTATTAATGATTCCCTTCTTCATTGGTTTAGAAATTACCTTTGGGATCGTTTAATTCAAGTAGTATTGGATGGGTTCAAATCTGATATGCCCCAAGGCTCCGTTTTGTCTCCGACACTTTTCCTTATTTATATAAATGATCTTTTGTCTGAAACTTCTAAAATACTAAATTGTTTCGCTGATTACAGTACCCTCAGCTTTTCATATTCATTTTCAGATTCATCCTTGTTCTTCGCATGTGGACTTCCAACGGCAGCGTATGATAAACTTATTAAATTCTGATCTTTAAACCATTGTACAATGGGGAATCAAAAACTATGTAGAATTTAATGCTTCGAAAACTCAATGCTGTCTTCTGTCGCAAAAGTGTAATCCTCCCCCAATGCCACTACTATGGGTGGTACTTGCATCTAGGAGACTGAACAGCTTTCAGTTCTAGTTATGTGCATCATAAACCACACATAGCCCAAAAATGATGCTAAATGTTAAGGTTTTTCGACGATGCAAGAAGTTTTTTACCACTTCTGATCCTTATTTAATCTACAAAGCTTTTATTCATCCAAAACATGAATACAATTCTCATATTTGGGCAGGTGCTCCTATAATCCACTTGAGTCTCTTGAACAGAATTCAAAAAGAGCTCTAAAAATAATAGGTGATCCTTGTCTTACTGAAACTTTTGCATCTCTCGAGCACCGTCGTAAGGTTTCATGTCTCTCATTATTTTATCGCTACTCTACTCTACTACTACTCCATAAGCAATGCTCTAATGAAATAGCCAGTTGCATTCCTCCCCTCAAACAATTCATCCGTAATATTCGTTCTCTAAGGAATGTCCATCAGTTTACCCTTGAGGCCAACTTCGGCCGTACTGTTGAGTACAGAAATTCTTTTTTTATTCGCACTTCACGAATGTGGAATGCTTTACCAGATTTAATGTTAATCGGTTTCTCTTTTAAATCCTATTCTCCTTTCCTAATTACTAGCACTGTGTATAATCATTATAAGGGTATTCATATCCAATTATTCATATCCCCTTAAATGCGCGTACAATATAAAAAAACGTAATAACATAGTCAATCTCGCAAGTTTCTTGAGGGAATCAAACTGGTTTCATTAAGCTTAGAAGAAAGCTTTAAAATGCACGTGGCCTGAGTTTTTTTAACTTTACCTTCCCTTGTGTAGAAAAACAATTATTGAAACTAGTTCATGAGTTCTTTAGACAAATTTAAAACAAAATAAAAGATTTATGGGGAGAACTCTTTTGGAGTAATACAAAGTTCGAGACAAAATTAATTTTCTATTTTTGACTAACAAATTTGTATGGGCTATTTTTAGTTTTAAAAAAAATGAAAAAATGCCTAACGTGAATCTGCTTAAAACTTTCATTTCCAATTTTAAACACAATCGACCCAATAGGATAGGAGAGGTCAAACCGACAAAAGGATGAAATCGATAGACCTACTTTTTTTCGACTTGTCTACCATCGTTAATATCATGTTTGACTGAGTTCGAAACTATTTACGAATGCAATATTTGCCGTATAATTTCTATATAGCGAAAGTGAAAATGGTTAATGTCAAACACAATTAAGACATTAAATCGTTTAACTAATCAAACTTAAATAAATTTTGTATTCTGCAAAATTTGTTTTTAGTAATAAAAAGTATAAAACTTAACTTTTAATATGTGTCAGTTATTTGGGATTTAGAGCTAAGCGATTTTCATTAAATTCCACACGGGTTCTTATTCCCCATTGTAAAACGCTGTTTAGGTCGGAATTTAATGAGATTATCATGTTTTGTCGTTGCAGTTTCATATCCTAAGAAGAGGGATGTGATTCTGAAAACGAATATGAAAAGCTAAGAGTACTATCGTCAGCGAAACAATTTATTGGATTAGAAGTTGCAGACAGGAGATCATTAATAAAATTGTGAAAGAGTGCTGCAGATAGTACAGAGCCCTGGGGCACACCAGCAATTATTTCGTGGTTTTCAGACTTGAACCCATCCAATACTACTTCTATTGAACGTTTCGAAGGGTAATTACTAATCCAATGAAGGATGGATTTATGAAAACCGAAAGCACGCATTTTCGATAAGAAAACCTGATGCCAAAACCTATCAAATGCTTTTGAAATATGTATCAAGTTCAATAATCTTACTTTCTCCAAAACGACATAAAGTTTTGCTCCACTGTTCGGTAAGTTGAACCAAGAGATCACCAGTGGGGCCGATTTCTGCGAAAGCCGTATTGTCGGTCATTAAGAAGCTTTCGATCTTTGAGATATAGCTTCAGCTGATAATTAATAAGCCCTTCCATAACCTTGGAAAAAAGTTATGTAAGTGCAATCGTAATAAGAGGGTGAGTAAGATTCGCTTTTTTTAGGGATAGGCTAGACAAATGCGGCTCTCCATCTGCTCGGAACCAGACCTGAGTAGTAGGAGAGATGAAAAAGCTTACGCAGCGTTGAAAAACACCTCTTCAGAACGATAGTGGGGATACTATCCAAAGCAGTGGATTTATGTGTGTTAAGATCTCTTAAGACTATCACAGTACGAGAGCGAACAAAGATTCGCCTCATAGGATTACATAACACTCACTGGCAGCGTTGAATTTTACAAAAGACCAAACGTTTTTACTGCCTTTTGGACATTTGCCGTAAATTTTGGTCATGTAAAAATTTGGTCCTTCTAATATGAACGTTGTAGGCCTTCCTGGCTTGCTTGAACTTATTTTCCTCAATTTGTTCGAGCCGTTTTTACCTTTTGACTATATGCTCGATTTTAAAGGGTTCTGAGTTCCTAAAAAGATAACCATATTTCATAGACCATAAGTGATACACATGATTTATACGTCAATTCGACGTAGGTTATCTTTCTAGGGTTAAAACAGTGCGAGTAATAAGGAATGTGAGATATGATTTAAAAGAAGATACCAATGTAACATTGGACCGGATAAGGGATCCGACGTTCGTCTAGTGCTACTAAAAAAAATAAAAAAATAAATGTTGAACTTAACAGTACGTATCAAGTGAATTCCTTTTAGATAACAGCCAAATCAGAAATGGTAAAAAATGGTAAAAAAAAGCAAACTGTTAGCTGTTTATAATTTCCGTTGTGCTTTACCATCAACAACCTTCCAAGGCCATCTGATTCTTGCGCATAAGTATTAAAATATATGATGGCACTGTATTTGTAAACCAAATTAGTAAATTAGAATTATTAGGCAAAAGATCATAAGAGGATAAGTATGAGAGAAGGAGGCAAAACGGAGCCCTGTGGCATTCCAGCGTAAATATATCAATTTTTAGACCATATTTTCGTACTTATAACAGACATTTCGAAATATAATTTCTAACCAGACAAAAAAATGATTAAACGATACCAAGTGTTTTCATTATTGATTATAGTGATTGATTCAGAAATAATCATAATAATTTCTGTGATGTTACTATAGGCCTGCTTTTGTCGTGGAGATTTTAAAGTCCTTCGATTTGTATGTAGATAGTCATATTTGACCATTTATGGTATTTCTTGAAAGCTTGAAAGCTTCTTGCAGCTCAAATTATACCACAGTATACCAGTAGATATTATGGCACTTGTGACTGGGAATTTTGTGGTAGAAAGAGATAGCGATATGAGTGAGTGAAATAGATGATAAGAATTTAGATTTAAGTAGTTTTTTGTGAAAGCAGATAAGTATATTTAGGTTTGTGGTGATTTAATTGTGTGAATTTGTTTTTGTAATCAATGGGTAAGGAATATTTAGTTGAATGAGTAATGGAAGTATGATAGGAGTATGTTATAATTTTGTTTTTGTAGGGGGGTATTTTGTGTGGTCGCGTGCTTGAAATGAGATAAAATAAAAACTGTTGGGTCTTTGTGTTATTTGAATTTGAACAAAAGAGAAATAACTGATAATAAATTTAAATCGGTTTGGAATCTCAAATTCAGAGTATTTCTGAACAAAATAAGTAAATTTGAGAATATTTTGGTGCTTAAAATGTGTACTTAAAAAGAGGGATCATAGTTTGGTGAATGAGTAATGAAGGTGAATGAGTCATAGATGTATGCATGTCAAAGTTTTTAATTGATTTGTTTGACCTTGTTATAACACTACAATTAGGGTGTTATTTCTTAATTTTAATAATTTTTGATCATTCTGTGAATATCGCTTGTTTGTTAAACATCTTATCATCTTTGTAAGAACGTTTTGTTGAAAAATGTTATTCAACGTTTTATTGGTTGCTTTATGCATAGCATTGTCTCATTCTGTATTCGGTACTCCGATTCCGATAGGTATTGATTTGAATCAGCCCAATACCTCAAATAATTTAACGTTTGCGCTGAACCTTCCTAATAACGATACGGTGACCATAGGATTATCGTTTAAGCTGTTATCTTATTTTCCTGCTGGTATCCTTAAAAACACGTCAAATGTAGATTTGTCATTGCAAAACGATGAGGAATCTTCCCACCCCACTCAAAGAACTACAACAACATTATCAACTTTGACAGAGGAAAGAAATATTATAACTGTTGAAGAGGCCATCGAAAAATTTAGGCAAGATTTGATAAAAAAGGAAATTGAAATATCAGGAATCATTCAAAGTAAGGACATATTTTATAGACATTTTAAACTGGAGTTTAATGATGACCAAGCTTTAACAATTCGGTGCACATATGACAGCAACTACAATTTACGCACTCTGAACATTAAATGTTATGAATACCATGAGTACGAAACTGAGAGAGTGTTAAGTAATGGAGAAGTTGAAGTCTTTATCAAAGAGGATCTGGAATACAAATCTGATGTAGAATTAATAGATTTCAAAAAAATGAAGCAAGTCTATACAATGAACGTTTCCTAATCTTGCTAAAAAAAGTAAAACATTGTTATAATTAAAAAATACAAGATTTTTATTAAAAACAAAAATTTTATTACAATAAATGATTTTTATTACAGAAAATATGTACAAGATTTTTATTTCTTTTCTTTTGGAATAGGTATCCAAGAGTTGTGATCGGAAGAGAACCCCAGCCATTTTACAAACATTTTATTTTTTTTCTTTTGAAGCACTTTTTCAATTAAATATGTATCAGGAAATTTTGTTTTTTGCAGTTCCAATTCGTAAAATCCACCTTTAATAGGGTTTCCTTGATAGTCTTCTAACAAATAAGTAATTGGATTAGTGAGTTTCACTTTTGCTATTTTGAAGATTTCTGTTGTCCAATTAGGGGTATACCCTTTCTCAAATACATGTTTGTATTTACTTATTCTGATTGAGTTTCCTATCTTGAATTTAGGTTTGAGACGTATTTTAATGTAATCATAGATATTGGTGAGTAATTGTTTTTCGTTATCAGAATTGACCTCAGATGGTTTCATTTTTATAGTACGATGTTTTGAATTATTATATTTTTCAATAAGTTGAGCTATGATATCTATCCAATTATAATTTCCATAAACAGCGAATTCTTTCCACATATTAGATTTCAAGGTTCGATTAAATCGTTCAACAATAGAAGCTTTTAGATGAGTATACGTTGAATAATGATTGATATTGTATTTTGTCATCAAATTTTCAAATTTCCGGTTGAAAAATTCTTTACCGTCGTCTGTTTGTAAATTCTTTGGCCAACGACCTTCTTGGAATATGTTCTGTAAGGCCAGTGTGACTTCATAACCTGTTTTATTTTTAATCGGAATACCCCAAGCAAATTTGGAAAAAGTATCAATAACTGTGAGAAGATACTTGAAATTTCTATTTTCTGATGAATATGGAATCATCTCTACTAGGTCTGCCTGCCATAAATCGTCCAGCCCCTTTATAACTACTCTTCTCTTTGGAAAATGTTTACGGGCAGGTTTATGAAGTTCTTCGACAACTTCTCGTTTATTCATACTTATTTGTATTGATAGAAAATAATAACGAACTATTTAATGTATGTTTTATTATAATTTTATTGTTTTTTTTCTTATTTTAATCTTTTATACAATGCCATTAACTTTTTTGTTCTATTTACTTTATTATCAAGCATGAAACATGCACACGTATCAGGACCCACTCGGCATGTGTCAGCAGACCAAGGGCAATTCTCGAAATGACACCCGTAAATTGAAGTCTTACAAGAAACATTGACGAACTGATTATAATAATTTATGCTTCTGAGAAGTTCCTCATAATGCTCGTCAAGTAAAATTTGTTTATACTCTCTCAGAAATATTGTAATTTCATCTAATAATACTTTAAAATTAATTTTTGGCATGATTGAAACCTTTGAGTTCAATGTCTGGTCGATGAATGATGTTAGTTTTAGAATTTTGGAGTGTCTTATCAAACATGTTCTGAAAAAACTTTTTCACATGTTCTATTTCTTGATCAACGTACTGTTTTGTAGCAGCGTCTGTTTGTTCTAAAGGATCTTGAAGGTTTTTTAATAGTTTCCAGTTTATGTTAAAATCATTATTTTCCGTTTTAAGAAAACCTTCTCCAGGTGGTCCAGGTGGCCCAGCCGGTCCAGGTGGTCCTTTTTCTCCCCCTGGGCCCTCTAGGTGGAGTTCTGAGTGAATAACGACCAAACTTATCAACGGTCATATTTTTCTTATTGAATAATATTCGATTCTCTTAGTTCTTCAATAATAGAAACAATTTCGTTTGAGTGATTACTATGTCCAGCTTGTTGTGAAGCAATTAGAAGCCTAATTCGTTCTACAAGCTCATTTGGGTCATCCCAATATATATATTCTTTTTGAGAATGTGACATTTGCATGAGACCACTTCCTGAATGCGTTATTGGTGTAGAATATGGTGTTGATGGTGTAGGTGGTGATGGTTTTCGTACAGAATAGGGTGACTGAAATAATTTGTTTATTATTTTTTTATATTTATGGCCCCTATTTCCTCGTATTCGTTTTTCTGGATCATAACCGATTCTACATGCATTAGTATCATTTAATATGGTTTTGTAATTTTTTAAATCTGTATCAGTGTATATGCTTTCATTTGGTTTGTTTTTTAATAATAGTTCATATAATCCTCTTGTGCCCTCGAAAATTCTATTTTTAATTTTAATATTTTTATCAAGAACACAAAGTTCTTCGTTACCGATGTGGTATTTTCCATTTTTGAAATACACACCATACGTTTTATCAAGGTCTTTGGAGTTATTTATTAATAATTCTTTATACTCGTGGGGTAGTTGATTAATTTCATTTTTTTGCATTTGTTCTGTTAATTGGAGAAGTTCAGATTGATGTTTCTCTGATGTATTTCTTTCCGGTATAGATAATAAAGAATTTTCAAAAGTGGAAGTGTCAGGTGTTATGAAGTCATCGTTGAAAAGTTTTTTCTTAACAAGATCAAGTTTATATTTTTGTTGTTGCTGTTTTGACTTTTCTTCAGATACGAGTTTTTTCTCTGGACTGATTAGACTTTTTACAATGTTATCCTGATGATGGTCCTTTTCATGTTTTGATTTGTTTAATAATTCGTTTAATGGTTTAGTAATAGGCTTCAGAGATTCTTCAATTTGAGTTTCAAAAGCAGCTCTACCAATTTTTAAAGCTCTATATTTCTTACGTAGAGCGCCTGTTGTTTTGATTAACTCTTTCGTTACCTTTTCATTTGTGTTCAACATTGTTTTGAATTATTTTTTCTCATACAAACAACATGTGAACAAATTTTTTAGCTGATGTAAGACCCTCTCAAAGGGGCTAAGACTAAATTTAATATTAAGATTGCTGGATTTAACTGAAGAATAATGCGCATCAAATTTGTTTGCTTTATTTTGTGCTGATATTATTTTTTCGTCAAATTGTTCTGTATTGCTTTCATATAACATTTCTTGATTAGGGGTGGGTAAAACTATGTTTATATTACATATATATATATATATATATTTAGATTAAACAACTGGCTATAGTTTTTAAACTTGTCACTTAACTGCGTTTTCCGTTTATAAAATTGATTTGTACTGTTTCAATAGTTTCTTTATCGTTATAAATTCTCTTGAATTTTGTGTCCTGCTCCCACTGAGCATTGCCTCATATATGCTTTGATAAGTAAATGCACGTATCATTTTAAAGCTTAAGGAAGCAGTCCAAACCTTTCCTGTAACGACCTTTATTCAAAGGGCTTTCTTTTTCAATTACCACAAAACCAAATTTTGTATTCCAACACTCTGTGCACACATTTTGAAATGATTTGAAAGTCATATCTGAATGAACGTGATCATTGTAAATATGTTTTAAATTCATTTCGTCTTGTTTGAAAATAATAAGAAAATTTGCGTTATCTCTAATCAACTGTTTTGGTATCTTTGTATAAGTTTGACATAAGTAAAAACTGTCTATGTCATGATGTCGCCCCATACTAAAGTATTTTCTTACTGCTTCTTGTTTTTCACAGGCAATGTCATCAAATATAAATATGGAATTTGGTTTAGCTTCTTCAGGAGGGATGACATCATTGTTATTAGAAAATGTAAAAAAACCCATATTCTTAATTGGGTGAATTGCTTCACCTAAAAACTTGTACTTTGGTTGATTTAAAGATTTAGAATATAAGTATATATTTTCAAATTTTAATCCGTTCGGATGTAGCAATAAGCTCATCATTACATTGGTTTTTCCACAGTTTGAGGGTCCTGTAATTAAACCTCTAATACTGTTCGGAAGTAGTTCGCTGTGTTTTTTCTTGATCTCTTTTATTTTAGAGAGATCTGCATTTTCTACAGGTAATTGACATGCTTGTTTAACAAAACGCATTATGTCGTAAACTAAACAATTTTTTCTATAAAAATTAAATATATATCAAGAAAATATCATACTTATACGGGTTTCTCTTACGTAAACATATTTAAAAATGATCGACTATTCAAAGAAATTCAAAGTTCTGCAAAATATAAGAAAAGGTGGAGGCTTATTAAACTCATTAATTGACAAGCTTCCACTCGAACTACATCTTCCTGGCTATCAGTTCTGTGGTCCAGGAACAAATCTTAAGGAACGTTTAGCTCGTGGAGATTCTGGAATTAATTCTCTTGATCAAGCATGTAAAGAGCATGACATTTCTTATTCTAAGTTTAAGAATACATCTGATCGACACATAGCTGATAAAATATTAGCTGAAAAAGCCTGGCAACGTGTTAAATCAAAAGACGCAAGTATAGCAGAGCGAGCAAGTGCTCTACTAGTTACTAACCTCATCAAGGCAAAAGTTAAATTTGGGATGGGGTGTTCGAATTCAAAAATTAAAACAACTAAGCGAAAAAAAAGCAATATGAAATCTAAGAAATTGTCATTTAAAAAACTGGTCAAATTGATTGATGATAAACTTAAGAAGCGAACAAAATCTGTATGTCTAGAAAAAACGATCAAATCTGCAATCACGAGTGCTAAGAAAAACATTGGCAAAAACAACAATATTAAAATACCAAGAATTATACCAGTACCAAAAATTGGAGGAGCTATCCCCTTTCTTATCCCCCTTTTCGCAGGGCTTTCAGCTCTTGGAGCACTAACGGGTGGAGCTGCCGGTGTAGCTAAAGCAGTGAATGAAATAAGCATTGCTAAAAAAGACCTCGAAGAAAAACAACGTCACAATCTTAAAATGGAATCAATTGCCGTTGGACACGGCTTACATCTTAAACCTTATAAAAATGGATTTGGACTTTATTTGCAGCCCCAAACAAAAAACTTCTAAGTTCACTACCCAATCGTGCATTGAATGAAATAGATTTAACAAATTTCTGCACTAAATTTATTCCAAATTTTCGAGGCGTGTTTATGCGGGACAACTTACCAAAAAGTAGCCCCAAGAAAAATGAGTGCGGAATTGTTAATCTTGATTCTTCCAATGGTTCTGGAACACATTGGGTAGCGTATTATAAAAAAGGCAAGCGGATAGAATATTTTGATAGCTTTGGAAATCTTCAACCACCTGTTGAAGTCTTAAATTATTTAGGTGAAAGCATCAGCTACAATTATACTCAATATCAAAGTTATGGTTCCTATAATTGTGGACATTTATGCGTGAAATTTTTACTTAATTGTTATTTAAATAAATAAAGAGACTTAAGTTCAAATAATTTCATTGTTTTTTTTACCATCATGTCGATAACACTTACAATAAGCGGAACATCTTCTGTCCTCACTGTCGAATATTTTCCACCTATATACTTAGATGAAGACTATGTTTGTGGTTTGATTGACTTTCACTCGTATAATTCTATACCTAATATTGATGAACATAACAACTTATTTCATACAGGGGAACATGAAATCGAAATCCCCGTAGGAACATATGAAATAGAAGATATTCAAGATTATATTTCCAGAGAGTTATTAAACCGAAATTCTGTTACAGAAGTTACTTTAACTGCAAATAGTAACACAATGAAGTGTGAAATCTATTCAAACGAAAAAATATTTTTCAACAAAGAAAGAAGTATTGGAAAATTATTGGGTTTTGGTAAAACTATTCTATCTGGAGATAAACTACATGTATCAGACATACCTGTTGATATATTCAAGGTTAATGTTATACGTATTGAATGTAACATAATAACCGGAACTTATTTAAACAATGCTCTTTTGCATACTATACACGAATTTTCACCCGAAGTTGGAGCAGGGTATAAAATCATAGAAGTTCCAAAAAATGTTATCTATTTACCTGTGAATGTCAAACGAATAAGTACTCTTACATTAAAATTCTTAGACCAAGACGGCGATTTAATAAATTTTAGAGGAGAACGGATAACAGTTCGATTGCATTTAAAACCATGTTAATCTATAGTAATAATATAAACAGTAACAAGGACCAACGTTCAATTAGTTTTCCCAAGACACTTAAACTGTCAAGAGCTAAACTATTACCAGAAAACAAAGCATATCTTCTTCAATTAGGATTCAAACTCAAATAAAATCGATATGCAAGACATTTTGAATATTAGTGACGGACCTGGCTATGATAACAGTATAACTAAAATTGAGTTCCATAGTTATTCACCATTCCTGCAATCCTTTAATACTAGTGACGAAATTCGAATACCTATTCAACAACAGGACTTATGTGTTTTACCTAGTGAAAGCTACATTTATCTAGAGGGGAGTCTAACTAAAACAGATGGAACTTTTTCTCCTTTATCAAAATTAACTAATAACGCAGTTGCTTTTCTTTTTGAAGAAATACATTATGAACTTAATGGGATAGATATTGAGAATAATAAAAACGTTGGCATAACAACAACATTAAAAAATTATGTATCTTTAAACGAAAATGAAAGTAAAAGTTTAGAAAATGCATCTTGGTATACTAATCCAAATTCTGCTGTAACATCTGGAACTTTCAATTTCTGCATTCCTCTCAAGAATCTTATGGGATTTGCTGAAGACTATAAAAAAATCATAATAAATGCAAGGCATGAGTTAGTTTTGATTCGTACTCGAACCAATGAAAATGCTTATTTTGCAAAAGATAACGAAGAGTTAAAACTTTCTATTTTTAAATTACAATGGAGAGTTCCACACATAACCTTATCTGATTCTAATAAGCTAACATTGCTCAAACAAATACAAACAAAACCAATAACAATTCATTTTCGAAATTGGGAAATGTATGAATACCCCACATTACCTACCACAACCGATCATGTATGGACTGTCAAAACTTCAACTCAACTGGAAAAACCTAGATTTGTTATTATTGGGCTACAAACTGATAGGAAAAATCAAAGAAACAAAGATAGTAGCAAGTTTGACCATTGTGATATAAGCAATGCAAGATTACATTTAAATTCCGAATATTATCCTCGTGAAGATTTAAACATTAAATTCAAAACAGATAGATATGCTGTTCTCTATGATATGTACACTAAATTCCAACAATCTTACTATCAAAGGCAGTCACATCCACTTTTATCGCGACATGATTTTAAAGAAACAGCACCAATTATAGTTTTTGATTGTTCTAGACAAAATGAATCAATCAAAAGCGGACCCGTAGATGTAAAAATTGAATTAAAAACAAATGTTGCTATACCACCTTCAACATCTGCATATTGTTTGATTCTTCACGATCGTATAGTGGAATATAATCCAATTACCGGCGAAGTTCATAAGTTGGTTTAAATTGAATAACATTATTATAATTTTGCCAGTTAGTGAAGTGACTTTATAAAGAAAATTACTTAGTATTATAACCATGGATTTTTTCGTTGTGGATTTTCAAGGCTTTGGTGTATTCAATAAAGATTTTATTTTGAAAGAACTAGCTTTATTGTATCAAGGACATCATTACCACTTTATTGTCACACCCCCCTGTAATTTGAACCAGTTACCTATTACGCTACAAAGACAAGCTCATTGGTTGTACAGAAATTACCATGGACTCAGCTGGAACGGAGGACAAATTCAATTTAAAAAGGTTAAGCAATTTCTACGAAACAAAATCCAAAATGGGACCGTCTACGTAAAAGGAACAGAAAAAGCAGTTTGGTTGAGGGGAATACTTCAGAACGAGAATGTTGAAGTGAAAAACGTTGAGGATTGTTTTTTAAACTGTCCAAATTTAAATGAGTTGAAAAGAAATTATCCTAACCAATTAAAATGTCAAAACCATTCAAATTGTTGTGCACTTCAGAATATTTATCTTTTAAGTAATTTCATAAGCAAATAAAACACATTTTATAATATATATATATATATATATATATATATACAATCAACAGAATTAAATTTTTATTTTTCTCCACTCAACAACAACTGTTTTTATTTTATGACTTTCTTCTTCTTTTAAAACCAAAGGGTAATGAGCTGTGATCTTTCAAAAACTGTCTTGCACAAATTTGGTTCATGTAGTTTTATATTTAAATCTTCTTCAGTATCCTCATCATGTTCAGATCTCAACGACTTTTCTTGCCGGCACTCTAGGTCATAAAAAATGTATAAGACCTTCATAAGACTTGGCTCATTGATGTTGGGGAGAATGTAACACAAATGGTCTTTTGATACATGCTTTTTACAATTTCTGCAAAAGAACTCATCACAAATGTGTTCTCGTTCTCTCTCGTAACATATAAGGCAGAGATTGCAACGTTTTATCTGCTCACAAATGGGTTTTCTTCCAATTGAGGCTGATAATTTGTGCTGGTCATAGCAAACTGACCCCTTGAAGCGGCGATTACACTCCGAACATTCAACTGAGTTTGATGTTTCTTGGCAAACTGGGGCGTGCTGACATTGAGAACAAATTTTTTGACAAATTCTGTGTTGGTCTTTGTTGTTAAAGGAAAAGTGACAATCTTCACAATAATAAGAGCAGCAAAAAGCAGCAGTAAGGGATGTAACCACGTTGTAATGGTTTTGAAAATATATGAGATTTATTTTCTTCTCATTCGGGAGTCCCTCGTAAAGCACTTTTCGTGATCTACCTCCATACTCATAGACTGTTATTTTATAGTCAGGTAGGAGGTTTTGAAATATTTTGATGTGCTCTATACCGCAACCAGATTCAGGTATAGTCACCTTCGAATCTTTTAAGAGTTGCAATGCTCTTATTGTTTGGACTTTCCCTACGTCTCGCTTTACTCTTTGATAAATGTCTTCTCTATCCGCAAAGGATTTTGCCACAATCAATGCTCGTGGTAAGCATAAATTATCTTTATTTTTTATGCTTACAATACCCCTTCGTTTGATCGATTCCTCCTCAAACGAGTTGTACATTTTAGAAGATTTTCTTCCTGTCCCAGCTGGCATGGCAACAGAAGTTACCGTCATAGTGAATTCGTCGGTACTGATACCTTCAGAATTACTCTGAAATATTTTGGTAATCATTTCCCAGATGTCTGAGAATTTCAGGTCGGCGCAGTCTCTAAAGCTCACCCACCCATTACCCTTTTGATTAGAAAAATATTTCCCCCCAAAAGTTATACCTACTTTATCGGTTGCTTTCACGTTTTTTACTGCAAATGTAAGAATATCTTCTACACTGTGTTTGAACCAAGTTGTAGGCTCTTCATCCTGAGGGGGCGAGTTGATGGAAAATTCAATTTTCCGACCTCGTAGATTGAATTTCCTTATGTAAGTCATATAATCCCTTTTAATTGTATAGTTCTGCACAAAAAAGAAAAACGACAACGACAATGTTTATTTTCGTTTACATAATATAATTTTTATTTTATTTTTTATAATTTTTACAGATCATAAAACATTTTTTCATAAAAATTTTTGAGAATTAAGCAGATTGTTATCTGCGTCAAAAAAAAGGGTCGGACTAGGTATTTTTACCTCTTCTCTAATTTTCTGCTTCCTTGTTTTAGAAACAGAGGGTGATGATGATGTAGGCGGAGGTAAATGATGTTGTTGCTGGAGTTGATGCTGCTGATGTTGGTGTTGTTGTTGTTGGTGTTGTTGTTGGAGTTGTTGTTGGTGTTGTTGTTGGAGTTGATGTTGATGGAGTTGTTGTTGTTGGAGTTGGCTTTCAAAAGAGTCATAAACCTGCTCATTTTGATCTGTACTATCTTTAAGGTGGAAGTCTATATGGTAAGACGTCTCACCATACGGCTCCACCACCTCGAAATTGCACTTTGGCAACTCCTGTACATCCTCGTCAGATAGTTGTTTTATGCACCTTTTCGGTAGAAAAACAACACAATCCTCCAGCTCGAGCAAAATCTGCTCACCAAATTTTGTGCTTATCCGCTTCGATGAAAAAATGGGGTATTTTTTCTTTTGCTCTAATTTCGATAGTGATGTTACCGGTTTTGTTTTTGACTCCGACCTAATATTAACAGAATTTTTTATTCTATTGATGAACGACATTATTAGAAAAATACAAAAGTACACAACTGAATGCAAACAAAACAGAACTGTAGCAAAACTAAAAATCATACTGCTTTTTATACCACAATTTTCTTACAAAAAAAAAAAAAAAAAAAAAAAAAAAAACAGATATCTACAAAATTTATTTATCACAATAATTTTATTTTTAAAATTTTATATCTAACCCACAACCCACAAAATATGTTCCTCTGGAATTTTTTCCTTATCACTCCAGAAATTTAAGACATCTCGTCCTAATATCGAATAAATGAATAAAAAAAAAAAAGAAAAAAAGTATTTCTTTAAGACATATGCATGCCATAGTTTTTTTTAAATTGATTTGCTTGAACTTGATCATTACGATACTGCCGATGATTTTTATCTTTTTTCAATAATTCAGCTTCACTAAATGGACAAAGAGCTGGATATTCTCTCTCATTTCGGTTTATAACACTAGAATTAGGATAAATTGAACCAAATATGGATATTTCTCCTCCTTTGACCCTTAAACGTACATGTTGTAAATGTTGAAACTGTAACCGGAAACTTAAAATTGAGGGAATAGTCTCCCCATTTCTCAAGTGAAGGATAGTACACTCTACCCCATGCTCAGGTGTTGTACAGAGTTGAAAAGTGTCTGAATAAAATAAAATATCGGCAAATCTTATCTCTTCCCAAGCCGCTTCGCATATGCAAAAGGTTTCATCATGTTTCAACCTTTCGCACCAAAACATTTTACTTTTTTTTTTTTTTACGTTATTATCAGTACAACAGACTAATATAGACTAAAAAAGTTTTACCTAGATATCTACCTATAATATCGATGTAAAACAAATTCACACAATTAAACAGTTTTTTATTTTATCTCATTTCAAGCACGCGACCACAATTTCAAATTCAAATAACACAAAGACCCAACAGTTTTTATTTTATCTCATTTCAAGCACGCGACCACAATTTCAAATTCAAATAACACAAAGACCCAACAGTTTTTATTTTATCTCATTTCAAGCACGCGACCACACAAAATACCCCCCTACAAAAACAAAATTATAACATACTCCTATCATACTTCCATTACTCATTCAACTAAATATTCCTTACCCATTGATTACAAAAACAAATTCACACAATTAAATCACCACAAACCTAAATATACTTATCTGCTTTCACAAAAAACTACTTAAATCTAAATTCTTATCATCTATTTCACTCACTCATATCGCTATCTCTTTCTACCACAAAATTCCCAGTCACAAGTGCCATAATATCTACTTATACCTTTGGAGTTGTACGTCTTTGACGTAATACATTTTTGTATTATATCCTTTTATAGAAACAACTTCTTTAATTTTAAGAATGAACCAGGAAATGTTACCATAAAGGGTTTTAAAGGATATTAATTTTTCATTGTCCAACTTGCGAGTACCTTTTCCAATTACTCCAAACTCAACTTCTTACAAGCCAATTAAGCAAGAATATTGAAAACAGAAGCGTCTCGTTATTTGGTATTCCTGTCAAACGATAAGAATATAAGATGCATACCTGTCAAAAGCTTTTACAACGGATACCAACTCTTGTAGTGTAAAAAGGTACTCGAAGGTAGGAAAGTTAGGTACTTGATGTTACAATTCACCCAGCTTAGGTATACTCTGAAAAACCATTAATATTATACCCTTCATCCATATAATAAACAACTTTTTCGATTTAACCTTAGGGATTGTCGAAATCTATTTTACTTAAAAATAAGAATAAACGTCCTTAACTGCTCAGTAAGAATCCCAACTTGCTAGTGTGAAAATTAATGTAAAAACTTTTCAGATAAAACTTTAACCCCCACCGACGACGACGTCACTGCCGCCACTGCCTCCACAACCGTCACCATCAGCTCAGGTGCGATATTCCTCAAAGATAAGTGGGGAAAAAAGAGAGCTATACCATACTTTTTCCCAATGTACCTACATTCTTTTAGTTTTAGTTCTGTATTATTTTCTTTTATTTTATTTAATTTTTTTTTATTTTTTTGAGAAATAAAAATGTTTTTGAAAGTTTTCACATAAATTCATTCAACGTGAACATTCCTCGAATGATGGATAAAGTTTCCATAGTCCTTCGGTACGGTACTTTTATGTTTTGTTGTTAGTTATGTTTTTTGTATAACCTTATACTGTACAAGTATTGTATGAGGTCCTTTTACCTACATGAATGGAATCATAACAATTCAAATAATACTTTGGATAGTGTAAAATAACAAATTGGCTTCATACTTGGGTCTGTTGTTATTGTTGTTGTTGTTTTTGTTATTTTGTCAAATTTTTTGGGACGAATAAATGAAAATAAAGGTATTGAGGTACAAAAAGGTGAAATAACTGATCCTTTAGCCATTGTAGGTAGGGGTTGAGTATGTTATGCTTTGTTTTTTCAAAAACATTTAAATATTTTATGTTATTTCTAGGAAACGGTTATGGGGTATGCATTTAATACAATTTTATTGTAATTCATAAACTTTTTTCTCTAAGCGCGAATTCGCATTTTTCTTAGAATCACACTTAAAATAAATTTTCTATTCAGAATTAACGTGGTATTTTAATTATTTTTATATTTGACTTAAAAAACACAAATTAAATATTAACCATTAAGGATTTTATTTAGGGGCTAAAATAAAATTAAATTTAATCAATTTGCAACGTTTAACGGGAAGAAAGATTACAAAGTTTAATTTTATTTATACGAGTATATCATTAATTCAATTTCAATTCCAATTTTTATGTGAGTAAATGTTTTTGATTTTTTTTTAAATAAGGTTTCCAGGACCTTAGGGTTTTGAATTAAAGTCTTTTGAATTTTTAATTAATTAATTAATGATTTTTTTTTAAATAAGGTTTCCAGGACCTTAGGGTTTTGAATTAAAGTCTTATGAATTTTTAATTAATTAACTTCAAAAAAAAAATCAAATGGGGTGGCGCAACAGTCCGTTGTGAACCAGGGCCTAGTAACTTACAACTCTCAACCATTCCTGTGTGCGAGTACTGTTGTCAGGAATGGAAGGGACCTACAATTTAAGGCCGAATCCGAACGGCTAGTTTGAGAAAGCACTTTTTCATGACAAGAATTACTCTTGAAGGATTTGTCAATTCCTCGCAAGAGGCAGTACCCGCGAAATTATTTTTTTTTTTTTTTTTTTTTTTAATTAAGCTGGCACAGGCAGGGATTGAACCCAAGACCCCTTGCATGACAGTCCAACGCACTTTTTTTTTTTTTTTTTTTTAAATTCATTTTTATTAGTTCAATCTTAAACCTATCTTAAAGCTAGACAAAAATTCATAAAACTAGCCTAATTATCCATAACTTACAACGAACTTAATGGTCCCATACGGACACTCTAAGCTAAACTATAACACTAATTACTAATGCCTTTCGGCCTTAAGATCTATTTTACGTTAATTTAAATTTTATTTATTTTTGTATTTATTAGAAAAGTTTGAGAAAAAAAAAACTAATATCAATATCCTTTTTTACTTTTGCTTACAAACTACTTAAAATAAGGTCCTTAAATAAAACTTAAAACTAACTAAAACTACCTATTCTACCTATAAACTACTTAAAACTAGAACAACCACAGCAGCAAATCTAACTATCTAACATTATTTTTCATATTTTGTTGTCTATTTTTTCTATTTTTTTTTTTAATCCATGTTTTTTTTTTTTTTTATATTTTAATGTTCTTTTTTTTTATTTTTTTTTTGTATTTTTTGTATTTTTTTTTCTATTTCTTTTCGTGCCACCATGCCTATTCTACTTAAAACTAAACCCTAATCCTATTAAACAAGTATGTAAGCCGGCCAAGGCTTAAAACCCATCCCGACTACCCACTATCAAGTGCCGATTGAAGCCACCAAAACTGGTTCTCCTGCTTCACCCTATCAGTTCGGTCCCGTTCGGACACCGCCCTAACGCACTAACCATCATGCCACGGGTACTACAATTAATTAACTTAAGTTTATAAAATATTCAACGGAAATCTTAAATGTAAAAAAATGCTTTGCTATTAATACTTATTTTAAAGCTCAAGTCCTCTGAGTGATATAAACTTACATCAAATGTATTTTAGTTTTTACTCGAAAACCAAGGTGTTGACAACACGACTTACGAATATTTAAAGAATAGAATTACACGAAAGAACATTTTTTGTAAACAAATTCAAAACTGTACAAATTTAGAGACCAAAATTCAGATTTCAGCGCAATTTATAGTACAGGGTGGCACACGAATCGGGATACAAAAATAAAACGTAATAACTTTTTTTTGTGTAAGTAATCGGCTTATTTTTTTTTATTTTGTAGGTAACTATTAGGTATTAAGTTAAAGGAGCTTATGTCGACATAAGTGAAAATCGCCGTTTAGTGCCCATCGTGTCAACTTTTTTTTCAGCTATTTTTTAGTCCGGGTCTCAATACTCTACGCAAAATAATAAGCTGTTAAAATTTAAAAATCATAGTAGCTTATGTTTTTTTGGACAAAAATTGCATTTTTATAACGGCTTATGTCTGTATTAAAAAAGCTCGATAACCTATTCCGAAAAATATTACTTTTTTAAAGTAGGTTAAGTCGGCAATAAGCTATTGTGACAACTGACATTCAGTGAAGTACAACGCTTATATCAACATAAGCTATTTTTAACTTATGTTCAATCGAATAATCATTGTGCTTATATTGACCTAAGCCATTTAAAAAAAAAATAATATTGAACAAACTCAATTTTACAACACAGCTTAAGTAACATAAGCTGTTTTACTCAATTAATTTGCGACAAAGTTGTGTCCTAAATCAAAGTAAGGTATTTTTTCAAATGTAACTGTCGTTTTTAACGTGAGTTAAGTGAACACAAAATAAATTCATTTTTAAAACTTGCGTTGTGTAGGTAAGTACTTCTTATGATTTATTTAACCAAATATTTTTTTAAATTATTATTAATCACGAAAAATACTGGCCTTAGTCTTAACAAAATTTCTAAAAAGTTAGAAAGCGAGCGGAGCGAGTCCAACGTTAGTAGTTGTGTTATAGAAGGTAATTTTCTTGGTTACAAAGATAGTAGTTACTAAAATCATATTAATATACCTACATAAGTAATATTATTTATTAAAAATAATGTACCTATTGTTTTTATTTCTCACAGCAGATATTCCAAGGAAAAGAAATACATCTGAAGACACCGGTATTTTTGGGAGTCCAGTTTTGAATGAAACGGCGTCATCTTTCAACTTCGGAGTTAATTTTGATGTTGAGAACATTTCGAGTAGTTTTTTGCTTTTTGACTTCGATGAAGCTGATAACAGCATTAAAGATCCTGACTTTTTTCCGAGTTCCGAGTTTAGCATTAGTGGAGAAAGTGATGTCAGCGAAGATACTAGACAAGCTGCAGCTCTTTTGGAAATTAATTATTTTGACCATCTGGAGCAAATGGTAAGTAACACTGAAATTGAAGTAATTAACCCTGAAGACTGTTCTGAAGAAACAAAACAAAACCAATCTACAAAAAAAGCGTACAGAAACACCGAAATAGCTTATAAAACACGCACTGGAAAATTGATAAAAGCCAGGAAATTCAAACCTTTGGTAGAGTGCCGAAAAAAGTGTATGACAAAGTTATTTGAAGAGGACCAGACAAATATTTTCGAAAAGTATTGGGCACTTGGAGATTATAATTTACGACAAGCTTACGTGTGTGGACTCATCATTGTTGAAGAAACAAAATCAAAAAGGACTTCAAAACATGGCACAAATCCAAGAAATAGAAATTTTTCAAATTATTATTTCTTAGAAGTCCATGGAAAAAAAATTTCCGTTTGCCAAAAATGTTTTCGATCAACTTTATTTGAAACAGAGCAATTCATAAAAACAGCTGTTAGAAAGAAACTGGAGTCAAATGGAACAACAACACAACCAGACCAACGAGGGAAAGGATTATCCAACAAGATTGAAACTGGAATGGAAAAAGAAATCCGGGATCATATCAACAGTTTTCCTTCGTATGAGTCACACTACACCCGCAGAGACACTGCCCAAAAATATTTTCATAGCAGCCTGACACTTTCTACTATGTATAAATTATACTGTGAAAAATACGAATCAGTGGCATCAATATCTACTTACTCAAAAATATTTAAAACTATGAATATCAAATTCAAAAAACCTAAGCTTGATACTTGCCATAGATGTGAGATATTAAAAACTAGAATTGAAGTGGAACCAGACGAAGAAGAAAGACTTTTATTACAAGCTGAGCAGGAAGATCATCATAAGGCTGCTGACCTGGCGTACGAAAGGAAGGCCAAGGACAAGAAGCATGCTAGAAACAGTGGTTCGACAAAAGTTTTTTCTTTCGATCTTCAACAGTGCCTTCCCACACCATTCCTTAGAACTAATGTGTCTTTCTATAAGCGACAACTGTGGACTTATAACTTGACCATTCATGACTGCGTTGTTAACAAAGCTTTCTGTTATATGTGGGATGAGTCAACAGCCAACTGTGGTGGTAATGATATTGCTTCTTCTGTTTCTTCATTACAAACGATTCCATCTAACGTTAGACACCTAATTTTTAACGGTGATTGTTGTGCGGGTCAGAATAAAAACGGATATGTTGCCACCATGTTTGAGATTTTTTGCAATAATTCGCACATTGATGTTATCGACCATAAATTTTTAGTGCCTGGCCATACTCACATAGAGTGTGATGTTGATCATGCAGCAATTGAGAGGAAAAAGAAAGCATCAACTGTTAAGATTCATCATCCAAGGGATTGGTACCAATTGGTTAGATCTGTTGGGAAAAAACCATTCATTGTTCATGAAATGATCCGGACGGACTTTCTTGACTTTGCAAAAATTTCAAAAGAAAAGTTTGTTTGGCTTAAAATTGCTGACGATAAAAATAAATTTCTCTGGAAAAATATAAAATGGTTGCGATTCACTAAAGAATTCGGATTTGTTCAATTCAAAACAACTCTAGATGAAAATGAGACATTCAAAGACTTGAACATAAGAAAACGAGGCAAGAATTTTGTTGATATAGTTGAAGTTTCATATTGTTACACTGGACCCAATACCATCAACAAGGAAAAAAAGAAAGATGTATTAGAATTACTGCCAGTGATCGAAAAGTCATATCACGACTTTTATTTAAATCTTCAATCGGATGATATTATTAATTCTCATCCTGATTTGACAGATGATGAAAATGAAGAAGAAAATAAAGAATAAAAACAGTCGCAAATTAAAAATCTTAATAATATTATTTTCTTGTATTTGAAGCCTTAAATTAAAAATATTTAAAAAACATGATAATTTTATGTTGTTTTTGTATAGTATGATTTATTTATATATTTTTTGTTTATGACTAAAAAGTTGAAAAAGAGTTTTTCTAAAATAAAAGATTATTTAAAAAAAACATCTTTTTTTTCTTAAATCAAACAATGTTTTCCTTCTTAGCTTATGTAGCTTATGTAGGATTTTAAGGTTTATTTTTGATTTTTTAAAACATCTTGTGTTGACTTTAGTCCGAAAAATATAAAAAAGGGATTTGATATAACATTTTAAGTCACTTAAGCTAATATATTTATTGGAAAAGCATTTTATTAAGTAGGCTTATGTTTCTAAAATATTGTTTTGACAACTCTGCTATAAGTTTCTTGCAAAACAAAAGAAAAGGTTCCTAGGTACTGCCAACACCTGTTTTTCGTATTAATTTCATCAACTTGGTTCAAGAACTTTTTTCTTTATAAATAAAATTGTGTTTTAGAAAAATATAAAAAACTTATGTTCTTCGTATTGAAAAATGAGAAAAATAGACTTAAGCTACTTCAACTTATTACCACAGATTTAGATTTATAAAAATGGATGCTTGGGATACGGAGAAAAGAATTTGGATAGTGCAACGGTACCATGCTTTGCAGTCCGTCATTTCCATTTACAAAGTCCAAATTACTAGAAAGTTAAACCCTCAAGATTTGCCTGTTAGCCTGGAATTTTTCCAAAAAATGATATGAATGGCCGAAGAAGACAACACATTGACCAATTGTTTGTTCATGTCTGATGAGGCCCATTTTGATCAGACAATGTAAAAAAGCAAAATTGCCGTATATGGAATGAGTCTCATCCAGAAATGCTCCATGAGACGGAACGTCACCCAGAACGAGTCACTGTGTGGTGCGCAGTTTCATCAAGGTGTATTGTCGGGCCGTACTTCTTTAAAGAAAACGGTGTATCCGTTACTGTCAATGGGGACCGTTATTTAAAGATGTTGAAGGAGTTTTTTACCCAGAACTGTGCCGAAGACGAATAGCATTCAAAAGGGTTTGGTTTCAGCAAGATGGATCAACTGCATATATAGCCACTAGCCAGACCAGTTATGGCGAAGCTAAACAAAAAATTCGAAAACAAATTAATTTCCAGGAACTGCACTCTTCGCTGGCCCTCAAGGTCACCTGACCTGACTGCACCAGACTTCTATTTATGGGGTTATGTCAAGCAAGAGGTGTATAAAACGAAGCCCAGGAATTTAACTGAATTAAAGCAGTCCATAACGACAATAATTGAGGCGATCCCAACTTCAACTCTTCAGACCGCAATGAATAATTTTTTTGACCAGGTGCCGCTGCCGCATATGCGCGGGAGAGCGTTGAAGTCATTTGCGGTCTATAATCTTTAAAAACAACTAACTATTTAAAATAAAATTTAGTTTTCTAACCAATAAATAAAAAAATGAAATACATGGATTAAAAAAAAAGCTATTTGAATTTCTTATTGTAGCACAATTGGTGCACCACCCTGTACAACAAGTTTTGATTATTGTTGTTAGTAGTTTCGGAATTTTCGTATTTTAAATAAGAACAAGAGGTACAATTTTCTTAGAAAAAAAAGCGAACAAACTTGAAAATGCTTTAATTGTTTAAGAACCAAATTTTTAGGATCTTTAAAAGAGTTTTTTTGGTTCATTCATTTTCATACTATAACTGTTTTAGAATTTCAAATTACTTCCGTACGTTCATGATGTTTTTCCATAGCTCAAAAACCAGAAGAAATATCGACTTCAAATAAATTTTGTTATACAGATAATAGTTTAGAAAAATGCAGAAAGGCCTCTCAAGAAAATTGCTTGGTGGTTTTTTTGCCATAGTAGTTTAAAAAAGAGGTGAACATTTTGGTTATTTCTAAATATCTCACTATCTCACGACCAACAACGCTAGAGACTTGGCTTAAATTTTATATTGTAAAGGGTGTCCCAAAATTAACGCAAGATTTGAATTTGCCGCCATTTGTGCAGTGAAGTGTTGGCAACCCTGAAAAAAAGCAATTTGACAGCTAACGGTATAGGGTTATAAAAATGGAGCGTTACACGATAGAACAACGTATCTTCATTATTAAAGAATATTTCAAAAATAGGATACTGATTTTTCGAGCAAAATCATCCTAAGCGATGAAGCACATTTTCATCTTGATGGCTTTGTCAATCGTCAAAATGTCCTCATTTGGTGATTGTCGAAAAACAAATGCATCCACAACGCGTGACTGTTTGGTGTGGATTTCGGGCTGGAGGCATAATTGGGCCATATTTTTTTGAAAATGATGCTGGTCAAGCAGTGACTGTTACTGGTGCTCGATATCGCGACATGATTACACAGTTCTTTCTGCCAAAATTGGATGATATTGATGTGTCCAATATGTGGTTTCAACAAGACGGTGCCACATGTCATACAGCCCGTGAAACAATTCAATTACTGCATGAGACATTTCCAGGTCGTGTACTCTATCGTTTCGGTGATCAAAATTGGCCTCCTAGATCGTATGATTTAACACAATTAGACTTCATTTTATGGGGTTATTTGAAATCACAAGTCTATGTCAACAAGCCCACAACCACCCGTGCATTAAAGGAGGAGATTCAACGCTGCATCAACGAAATTCAGCCACATTTATGCAGAATGGTCATGGAAAATTTCAACAAAAGAGTGCGCATGTGCATGCAAAGCCGTGAAGGCCATTTGTCCGATGTGTTATTCCATACATAACCTTATCCTATGTTCTTTACGAGACAATAAGAATATAACTATCAAAAGACTAAAAACGGCGATTTCTATTTAATTCAAATCTTGCGTTAATTTTGGGACACCCTTTATATTGTAACATGATACGAAATTACTATATTTTTGAAACAAAAATCCAATTAACAGTTTTTTTTATAAATCGAAAAATCTGAAGAAAACGAATTTTTCATCCTGCAAATTTTACGAATACAAAATTATTTTATATCCAAAACAATTTTTTGCGAAAAATAATGTTTCTGATATCTGGTAAAATTTTGATAAAAATTAAAGTGGCAGCTTTTCTCACAAAAAATAAAAACCTAAAAAAAACTTTATTCAAAGTTGGTAAAAATTGAATTTCGTTTCAAATATCTTTTCAAAACATGAGATTATGGCTTCAAACTTATTTTATATTATAAGTAATATTGTTTTCAACATTCGCTAAAGTTTTAAGAAAAATCGAATGCACAGTTTTTTGTACAAAAAATAAACATATAAAAGAAAATTCAACAAAAGTTCGTAAAAATTGATTTTCGACTTAAATATCTTTTCAAAACTTTGAGATATTGGCTTACAGCAAATTCTTTTAAAAAATAGTGTTCTCAACACTCAGTAAAATTTTGAGGAAAATTATTTTGATAATTTTTTTACAAAAAATAAAAACCTAAAAAAACACAAAGGGAGTAAAAATTGAATTTCGACTCAAATATATTTTCAAAAATTAGAGATTTCGGCTTCTAACTAACTTTATCTTATAAGAAATATTGTTATATATACGATAAAATTTTGAGAAAAATCGAACTTAACAGTTTTTTTTTTCAAAAACATAAAATCCTACAAAAAATTAATAAAAGTTGTTAAAAAAAGATGTTCGATTCAAATAACTTTTTAAAACTTAGAGGCATTAGCTTTAAACTAATTACATTTTTGTTTTAAATATTTTTGTCAACATTCGATAATATTTTGAGAAAAATCAACTTGACATTTTTTTTACAAAAAATTGAAAACCTAAAAAAAAATTAACAAAAATTAGTAAACATTGATTTTCGACTTAAATATCTTTTCAAAACTTTGAGATATTGGCTTTATATTAATTTTATTTTATGAAAAATTTTGTGTTGAACATTCAGTAAAATTTTGAGAGAAATCGAATTGACAATTTTGTATATAAAATAAAAAACTTAAAAAAAAATGAATCAAAGTTCGTAAGAAAAGATTTTCGACTCAAATATCTTTTCAAAAATTTAAGATACAGTCTTCAAATTAATTTTTTTTATAAAAAAATATTTTTTACTGTATTAAGTTCTTTTTTTATAAAAAATCTCAGTCAGTGTTTTTCATAAAACATTAAAATATACAAAATATTGTACGAAAAATTGGTAAAAATTGATGTTCGGTTCTAGATATCTATTGAACAATAGAAAACATTTGTCTTCAAATGTATTGCATTCATCTAATTTGTATTTAGAAATTATATTAGAAACAAAAACTTTTAACTTAAAATCTTGTTAACCAAAATAGATCTTGAAATCAAACTATTTTATCATATTGATGTTAATTTTTAATTTTTTTATTAAAAAAATAACTAATAACTTTTTTAACAAAACACGAAAACCTTTAAACTTTTAAGCAAGACAAATTGACAGACAGAGTGAGCAGCGATCAGTGTGGTCGCATACTAGTTTTTTTTTTAAATGAAAACAGTTTATACATAAGAAAATTGACTTTAAAATAAGTTTGCCTTCAAAAATTTAATAAATTTTAGAATTTTTGTCAAAAATTGTGAAAACCGTTAAATGAATTTTGTATATAAAAATAATGGAATAAAAGAAAAATTGTTTATTATTTTTGTGCTTAATTTTGTAGAACGAAAAAATGTGTGTGCAAAAAACACATTTTAAAACCCTTGGTGGGAGCACAAATCCATTTCGCATTTCTTGCAATTAATGACCTATACTTACAGTCGATTTGACACTACTGCCTTTTTTTTTGAGTGAAATATAGTGAGGTCTTGCGATTTTTGTTTAAATATGAGCATTAGGTGAGGAAACAAGGGCTTCAGAATTTAAATTTTGGCTTTTTGGAGTGCTTGAATTTGAAGAATGGCACCCTCTTTTCAAACACTTCTTACAGTAGGTGTTCTGCTACAGCTTAAGATCGAAAGGAGGCATATAAATGTTGCTATTCTGCCGCCAAAAAATCCAGCAAGAGACAACGCACAAGTCCAGAAATAGGAACAAATTCGTATGAACCATTTTGTCGATCTTAAGTTCAAGCGAAAAAGACCGAGCAGATTATATAAAATTTTAACACTGCAAATATATTATCAAACGAGGACACAAAATAAACTTCGACGCCTTCAATATTTTCCATCTTTTCAATATTTCTACGTTCTCTTGTCCTTCTTTCCTTTTCTTTTGGGAATTCAATTTTTGGAACCCTATATAGTCTCACCATGCCGAATGAAAAAAGGCCCGCTTTAGATAGAAGTACTAGCAGTTATAAATATTTGGAATCCCCATAAAATAAAATGCACGACTGGGTCGCATGAACTTGCTCCTGTATGCGAAAAGTCTGTTTAAAAAAGTACCTATAAGATTTTAAAATATACCTGTAAAATAAGTTTGTCTTCAAAGATATAAATGCCATTTGACTGGTCAAAAAAAAAACGAGCAATTCATCCCAACACACCAAATGTACTTGTAAGCGTACTTAACGAAAACAATTGTTCATGTATTCAACTATTTCGTTCAAAGCTTTTTCCTTTAGATATCCTTATTTTAATTTCATATTAGAAGAACCAGGATGGAAAGTAAATTTTCTGAAGATAAGACAGAGAAAGAATATGTATGTTTAAATTTTAAAGCGATCGTCTATTGGTTATGTAGTTGGGTAGGTGTCTAAAACGAACATAGAATTGTTCACTTGGCGTGCTCAGCTTTATGCAGATAGATAATGACATGTTTATAATGATAGTGAAAGAATGTAGGTAGAAGGTACCTACTACAATCCAATCACATTCCTTCTTTCATTTTAGTTATGAAGTGACACGTAAGCAGTAGTTGTAGTGGTTGTACGTTTCTTTAACTAGTACTAAGTATTTATTCTTTTATATAGGCGAAGGCAAGTAAAATATGTGTGAAACAACCTTATTCGTAAAGAATAATATTTAAAAATCATATATACAAAGGTTCGAAGATGATACTCCTTGATAGACACTTTAAAATAAATTGTTGATTAAATATATCATATTCATTAATCTGGTACAGTGACGCGACACGGACGGCCATCGTTGGTATTTACAATAGTTATAGTTAAAAAAATACATAAATATGTACCAAATGTATTAATTTGGATAAAGGAGAAATGCAATTAAATTTTTTTAAATAATTTACTTTAAATAATTTTAAAAAACTAATATTTTAAGATTCAAAATTTTACCTGCAAAAAAAGTTTGTCTTCAAAAATTTAAATGCCATTATTTAAGAGATTGTAAATGTACGCAATACATTTGAATTTTTTATAAAAATGTTGACCCGTTTTGAGATATCGAATTTTGAAAAAAAAAAATCAATATTTTTTTAAAAATCCAAACAATTAAAAATTGAACTTTTGATAATCAAATATTGTTATGGCTATATACGAGCTTATTCAGAAAAAAAAAATGATGGAAATCCGTTCATAAGTTACTGAGCAAATTAAAAAACAAAATAACGGTTCTATGAGCGTTACCATTCCTGAGCAATACAAAAATATGTTTTTCTTATTAAAAGAAGCCAAGTTAAAAAATAAAATTTTAGAACAAATTTAAAAAAAATCTATCGGTTTGTTTTTGATAAAATTCGAATTTTCGTTTTTTGACCAAACAAATTGTTAGTTTTGATCTTAAAAAAAATTTAAAAAACGCCTAACGCGAATCTGCTCAAAACCTTAACTTCCAAGTTTGAACTCAATCGACCCAATGGTCTAGGCTGCAGGAGCGTGGACAGACAGACAAAACCGACCGGACGGAATTGCGGGACCCACTTTTTTCGACTTCTCTACCATCGTAATATCATGTTTGATTAAAATCTCGAGTTCGAAATTTTGCACGACTGCAAAACTTGCCATATAGTTCCTATATATGGCGCAAGTACCAAGCCAGATGGGGCCTCTAGAATGGATATTTGTTGTCTGGTTAATAAAGAGGAATAATCGCTGCGCATGAGGGTTGGTTCTTTCATTTTAACCTTTTCTTTCTGTTATCGGTTGATCTCAGAGTGGACGGTTTTTAATCACTTTCATTGGTCTCAGTCACCTCAAAAATGTTTTTAAGAAACAAACTTCGAAGATTTCATCCTTACTTTCATTTCCGTCACCAGGAACAACACAAAATCTTTTTCCGTCCAAAGAGTTCGACGAGATCATTATTTTTTTTTACTGCAAAAACAGACAAAAATTCGAAAATCCACATGTTTGAAATGGTTAAGTTTAAAACTTAATCTCAGTTACTTATTTACAATCTCACTAAAAAAATAAAGCAGCCTTAAATTTATTTCCTGTCCAATAATAAATAAACTCTTATTTCTTGAAATTTGCACTGCGCTGTCGCCCTAACACTACTAAAAGACATGAACAAACAAATATTTTAAATGTTCCAAACGGTTCAAAAGCCATGCAGGAGAGTGATCCAATTTTTTTGTAAAAATATTCTTTAGTATGCAGTTTAATGTACATTTTATATTTGATATTCGTAAAATAATTGTTTCTAAGATATTTTAAAAATAAAAAAGTTTTTTTTCTAATAGATTTTTTGTGTTAAATAGTTTTTAGTCGTAAACAAATTTTTAACAATTTCAGTAGCAGTTCTTAAATTTTTACTAATTGGATAAATGAAGATATCAAAAACCGAACATCAATTTGTACCAAGTTTGAGTACTATTTTTGTAGATTTTATCTTTTTATGAAAAAACGGACTGTTGGATTTAAAAAAAAAAAAACTGAATATTGAAAACAATATTTTCTGAGTAATAAAAAAAAAGTTGAAGATAATTTTTTTAGTTTTTGAAAAGTTATTTGAGTCGACAGTAAATTTTTACCAAGTCTTAGTATAAGGTTTTTATTTTTTGTAAAAAAAAAACTATCTATTAGATTTTTCCCAAAATGTAAGTGAATGTTGACAACAATACCTTTTAAAGGATAACAGTAGTTAAGAGCCAGCATCTCAAAGTTTTGCAAAGATATTTGAGTCGAAAATCAATTTTTAAAAACTTTTATTCATTTTTTTGTTTAGGTTTTTATTTTTCGTAAAAAAACCTGTCAATTCGATTTTTCTAAAAATGTTTCCGAATGTTGAAAACAATATGTAAAAATTAGCTGTAAGCCTCAAATGTTTGGAAAGATATTTAAGTCGAAAATACATTTTTAACAATTATGTTAAATTTTCTTTCAAGTTTTTTATTTTTTTGTTAAAAAACTGTCAACTCGATTTTTCTCGAAATTTTATTTAATATTGACGATAATATTTTTTAAAAGATAAAAGTATCTCAATATCTCAAACCAATCAATATCTCAAAGTTTTGAAAAGGTATTTGAGTCGAAAATCAATATTTAATAACTTTTATTAATTTTTTTGTTTAGGTTTTTTGTTTTTTTACAAGAAAACTGTCAATTAGATTTTTCTTAAAATTTGTCAGGATGTTGAAAACAATATTCCTTATAAGTTAAAATTAGTTGGAAGCCATAATCTCTAATTTTTGAAAAGATATTTGAGTTGAAATTCAATTTTTACCAACTATGAATATTGTTATTTTTCAAAGTTTTCAATTTGACAAATAGGACCCATTATAATAACTTCCTATGGGAAGTTAATTATTTTTGCCGCAAAAGAAACATTGAATAATACATTAATATAGGCTAAAACAAACAAATAAAAGTTCTCGATTAAAACATAGTTCTTATTTCAATAAACAACACCTTAAAACATATTTTTAAAATATACATAAAAAACCCATCATTGACATTTTATTTTGACAGTGTGGTTTCTGTCCACAAGATTAGAAATCAATTTTTTTTTTTAAACATGTGTTCATAAGAAAATTTCAACTTGCGTAATCAATTTTCTATTCGAAATAGAAATATTAGCCGTGTTTTATTATCACCGTGATCTGATCCGGATCAGATCATGATAATAAAACAGCATTGGATCATCATATTTTTTATTATTTAAAGTTTGGTAGCAGTGTCAAATTCGTTCTTTCAAAAGTGACATTTCGAAGCAAAAAAAAAATATAAACAAATACCCAAAATGGAAGCTGCTGTGGTTGATCGAAGTATTCGTTTTAATTTATTTCTTTTCTCTATTAAAAACTTTTATAATTTGCAGTTTTTATTTGAAAGTGATGAAAGCGAAGAATCAAACAATTCAATTTTATCCCTATTGAATCTTATCGATGATGATTCAAGTTCCAGTTGTAGCTCCACAACTTCTGAAAATGTGGAAATCACAAAAATCAAAAAATGTTGAAAATACTTTTACATGGGAATTTTTTGAAATCATTCTTTAAATTGAAAATGGTTGGAAGAAACACTTAGGTGACATAAATTAGAACTCAGAACCGTCTGAACCATCCCAAAGAAGAGAGTAGTTTTGAAATGACGGTGGGTTGTATGTAACACTTTTAAGAATTTTGTATGATTTTCTCTCGAAATTCTTGGAAGTGTTACATACAAACCACTGTCATTTCAAAACTACTCTCTTCTTTGGGATGGTTCAGACGGTTCTGAGTTCTAATTTATGTCACCTAAGTGTTTCTTACAACCATTTTCAATTTAAAGAATGATTTCAAAAAATTCCCATGTAAAAGTATTTTCAACATTTTTTTCTGCTGTAGCTTTCTCAATTTTATTTATGTTTTTTTGACATTTAAAGCAGGGTTGCCCATAGAACATTTTGCTCAATGATTTTTTTTGTTCCTTTTTTTTTGGGGAAAATAATACCCATAAATTATGTCAAATATACATTTTTTTGGACTTAATTATTTGAATTTCACCAATTTATTAGTTTAGTTAAAATATATAATTATTTCATAGATTATATAACAAATAAATAAATATAAAACTTCTCGCTTTTTATTTAAAAAAATATTTAATTTCAGTCAAATTAAAATGTTTATATGGCAATACAGGTTTTATTTAATTTGTTTGCAATGATACCAACATTTACATGTGAAATCACAATGATAGAGCGCTCCTTGTTGTGAAAAAAAGAATTAAATTTTGGATCTCAAATTGAGATCCAAACACAAAGCAGGATCTTGTGTTGTTGTTGTAATGCATGTAAATCCAAGATCCGGATCAGATCATGGTGATAATAAAACGCGGCTATTGATTGGTGGAATAAATCAACGATATCTTCACCAGGTATAGTTACGAAAATTGTTTTGTCACTCACTTAAGTTGCATTCTCCAAGAATCACATACGTCCTTGCAAAAAATACACAAACCATTATAAATGTTTTTACTTACAAGTTATCCAAGTTAACTTTCCTATAATGCTGGTGAAGTCACTATTTAAAAGTCTTAAGATATTGATTTACAGAATTGAACTAATTTACAATCTATTTTAAAATATTTGAATATCAAAACTTTTAAGATGAGTCCTAAATTTTAGTCTATAGTATTTTTTTTTCTTTTCCACTTTGAATCAATCGAGAATTTCAACCTTCAACTTCTGTTTCAATAATGATTCAAATTCAATAATTATTTCAATTAAATGATGCATGTTCTAAGTCGTCTTCTGGATTGATTTGTCTGAATAGGTATTCTTTTTAATTAAAATTGATAGGAGCTAGTAGGTAGGTAATAATAAAGAATTTTGAAGCACATATGCATATTACATTAATCTTATTATGAAAATTAATTAAGCATGTTCTCTTTCACTTGAATAATTATGCTCGAATAAATCAAATAAATTCCACTAAAAAAGAGTAAGTACCCCAAAAGAAGAAAATAACAAAAAAATAAATTGGTACCCACCATTCCATAATAAAGTAGAGAAGCAATTTAGCAAAGTTTCATTTTTATATTTGATTAGTTATTCAATTGAATGAGCACACATAATCTGAACTCAATCATCTGTCAATCATTTTTCATTAGGTAACTGGGAATTTTCTCTAATTTATTGCATTAAAAAATACACAATTTTATTTACATACCACCTCAAAATCAAGGCAATTTACTTATACCTACATACCTATTCCAATCCTTTTTTAACTACTATCCACCTACACTACAATGTACTATATATTGACAATATAATCATTGATACTGATAAAACTTTCTATACAGTAACTTTATATATGTAAAGGTAACTACTGCAAAACTGTAACCATAGGAACCTTCACAACCCAAACCAATCCGAATCAAACCCACAATTTATTTATTTAAATGTAAAATGTGTTGCATCACGGGGCTTGATTGGAACTTGGTTTCTTTTTTATCCATTTGATGGAAACTTTGTTTCGTCACACATCAAATAAAGCAACAGCCAGCGTATGATATATCAAAGAAAAACCCTCCAGCAAATTCAATTTCGTTAATGGAATGTGAATTAATTTGCCACATTTGATAATTCAAATTCGCAGACTTTCCACTGACAGTGTATCAGAGACTATATCCTTGCTTGGCACGTTTGCGCTTCACTTCGCTTGCAACACAACGACATACGAGTAATATGAACACTGAGCGTCACGGTAGGTAGGTAACATTACAAATAGTAGTTAGTCTCCTGCCACAAAATCCTCAAATCAAATCATAGATACTCAAGGGTAGCTGTAGCTGTATAGCTTTAGATGGAACTACAAGAAGCTGAAGCTGAAGTTGAAATCACAAAAAGCAAAAGCAACGAACAACAAAAAAGGACGAAAAGAAAAAAAATAAGAAAATACAAATAAAATACGGAAAAAATAAACTTGCAATAAATTCGACATGGCATGCAGTCGGGTAACTTGTAACTTTTTGTCTCCCACCTATTGTCGCAAGTGTACCTATAGTGTTCTTCTTGTGAATATTTAACTAGAACAAATTCAACCGTGCACTTAAACGACGCTTGATTGAACATACAAGGAGTAGTGGCAGGATATTTATGTACGTGCATATATGTTGTGCTTTATACAGGAGCAGGAGCAAAATCAGGAGCAGGAGTATGGAACACACCAGAAGTTGTATATAGTTTCTAGCAACTAGCAGAACAGCAGTATACCATCGTGAGTTGAGTATACGAGCGTACAGAAAGTATAGAAGAAGAAGAAGAAGAAATACACCAGGAACTGGATAGGAGTAATGTACGACAATAAGTGGATGGGATTGAAGCCTCGAGGGAAACTTACATCCTTGTTGGCTTTCTAATTAATGGAAGTGACGGTTGCACCTGATGTTGCACAAACGCTCGTTTGTATGTAATTTGTTTTAGAGAAGAAGATTTGTGGAAATAGCATCGTCAGGAAGCATTTAAAGTAACACCTAAATTCACATATCATTCTATACACACAAAACTAAACTATATATACATACAGCTTTGGCCAAAATAATAGGAACAAAACATGATTTTTCTTATATTGTATTAAATATTTTGTTGTTAGGTTACTTACACACTTATGGTAGCGCTATAATCTCCAACTTGCCACTTCATGTTAGTTAAGGTCCTCTCCGACCCCCATGCGCTTCCTGAATTGCGATCTTCATCTAGGTAGGTAGGTAGAAATGGCGATCTCAAGGCAACCTAGCCTGAGATCCAATTAGCGCTGTAGTGCTCCGTTTTATTACCAAAAACTCTTTTGACCTGTGATTGAAAGGGAAAGATTTATAGAGAAGCTTCATAGCGATTATGTTAGAGCCATTTTGTCGCATTGAGAAAAAAGATTAGGTCTCTAAACTTTGTCTCAGATAGCTCATCAAGTATTTCATTCTAGTGTTTGCTAAAGCAGGACATTTGCAGAGGTAATGGATTATCGTTTCACTTTCTCTTTGGTCACTACAGCTACGGCAAAAGGTGTTGTAACAGATACCCAACTTCTCTGCATGAACTCCTATAGGCCAATGTCCGGTACAAACCGCAACAATCTTGGCTATGTCTTGCCTTGGCCTGCATAGAAGATCGTTTGTAGGTACGGGTTTTATTAAAGGTGGGCCATATCTTCTAAGATATAATGGAGTTGGGTAGATTGCTCCACCTTCGGTTTGATTCAGTTTGGTAGATAGAAAAGATTTTGCCCTTCATAGCACCAAGAGGAATGTTAACCATTTCCGCAAGTGAGCTATGAAGGGCCGATCCTTGCCTGGCTAGCTCGTCAGCCCGTTCATTTCCCACGATACCACTATGGCCTGGAACCCAGATCAGGGTGACACCGAGGTTAATATTCAGGCTCGCAAGCTCATTGCGACATTGCTGGACCAATTTAGATGGGGATATGGCCGAGTTAATGGCTTTGACAGCTGCCTGACTGTCTGTAAAGATAGCCGTATTTCGGTTTTGGTTTGGGCGTTGTTTAAGTATCTTACATGCCTCCCTTATTGCCAGCAGTTCAGCCTGAAAAACGAGAGCAAAGTCAGAAAGCCTAAAGGATTTAGCTACATTTAGGGACTCAAAAAAGATCCCAGAACCAACTCCGCACTCCATCTTCGAGCCGTCAGTAAAGATGGTTGTGTCGAAACTTATCGATCCCAGTACGCATGGCTCCTGTGGTGCTCATGCAAGCTGTTTTCTAAACCTTCTTTAGCTTATTAATATTATAGGCTTTGCTAAGAGCAGGCCACCACATAATCGAACCATATGTTAAGATAGGGGGTACCACGGCTGTGTACGTCCATAAAATCATCTTCGACTGAAGTCCCCACTTTTTGCCGAAAGTTTTGCTGCAGGCGTAGAAGGCAACACAGGCCTTCTTAACCCGTACTTCAATATTTAGTTTCCAGTTTAGTTTAGGGTCGAGTATAACTCCCAAATATTTTGCACTGGAAGACAATGATAGGATTTGACCGTTGATTCGAGGTAGCGTGAAGGGTGGTACTTTAGTTTTGGTGGTAAAGAGCAACAGTTCAGTTTTACTTTGGTTAACTCCTAGTCCAAAACTCGTGGCACAGCTGTTAACTTTCCTCAAAGATGACTCCGTGATTTCACTAATCACAGAGGTGTAGTTTCCTGACACCAATAGCACCAAATCATCCGCATAGGCTACCGCCTTCACTCCACATCTCTCTTATTCAACGAGAATTGTATCCATAACCGGAACCCATAGAAGAGGCGAAAGAACACCACCATGGGGTGTTCCCCTACTCACGTGTTTTGTTGCGATTGTATTGCCTAGAGTGGCTCGAATCTTCCTACCACTGAGCATGTAATTAATACATTCTCGAATGAAGTCTTCAACACCGAACTTAATGAGCGATTCTTCTATGGATTCTGTAAGGACGTTGTTAAAAGCACCTTCTATGTCTAGGAAGGTCTTCATCTACTGCGTCGCTCGTCCTTTAGGGTTGGATTCGAAGATGTTAAGGAATGGGGCCTTGATGACCATTCGCTGTACATGACCCAGTCATAAAAGTTGTTAGGCTTTCATTCTTTGGACGAGATCAGAGACGCCGTACAGTGCGTCATTCAATTTCCTTCACTCTCCATCTCTATCTATTCTGACGAGATCAAAAATCGCTCGAAGCATTCTTCTTTCAAAGCATCCTTAGCCTCAACTCCATAACTGAGAACCAGTGTGATGAGTGTCTTTTACTTTTTTTACAACTCAATTGCCTTCAAAAGTGGAAAAAAAGCAGTGGTTTGAATGAGTAATTCTTCTTTTGATTTCAGCGTTGGTATCGTTTTATGAATGCAGTGCGTCGGATAGGTAGACAAAGTTCGTTACTACCTCCAAAGTAAAAGCTGTAAATGGTAACGTTTTATAGAAGATGTCGTCGGTCAGTGTCCTTTTTTTGATGACAACATATACTTGGCATTTACTTGACTCAACACTGCGCTTCAGTTGCAATGCTTGATCTTTTAATTATGTCAATATCTTCGAAGTTTCCAAGAAATTGGACGGACCTTTGGAAGGTTGTGCCTATTTACTTACTACTTACTTATCCGGCTCATAATCCATGAAGGGTCTCAGCCTGAGTTGCATACGGGACCAAATATCCGTCGAAGAATTTTTCTTTCGAAAGTGCCCAGTATCAATTCCCCTTTTTTACTTATCGTCCAGCACTCTGCGCCGTAGAGTAGGACTGGTAAAATCAAAGTTTTGTATAGCAGACTCTTTTTCTTTCGAGTGAGGAGCTTTGAACCTTGTTGTTTGGCCACACCGAAGCAGCAGCGGTTCGCTAGGGTAATTCTTCTTCAGATCTTCACTAAGGTGGCGTTCGTGGGATTGATGTTTGTTCCAAGGTAGGTGAACTCCTTAACTACCTCGAAATTGCTGCTACCAACAGTGAAGTTTTGTCCTAGTCGGTGGACAGATGTTGCTTTGTTTGTTGATACCATTAACTTTGTTTTGTCCTCATTTACTTTAATATCAATTAGTTTCGCCTGTTCTTCAATCGCTGTGAAGGCCTCAAATATAGCTCTCTTGGATTGACCGATTATGTCTCTGTCTGAAGATAGTACCCTCCGTGCTCACACCTGCCTTACGCACTATCTGCTTCAGGACTATGTTAAAGAAGTCACATGACAACGCATCTCTTTTCCTAAATCCTGCGCAAATTTGGAATACCTCGGATGAGCTGTTACCCATTTGCACACTGCTCTGCGTATTGTTTAGCGTCATGCGGCACAGCTGGATCAGTTTGTTCGGGATCCCGAATGCAGACATTGCCGATATTTGTGTTGCAGAAAGGTTTAAGATAGGATTTTGTATGCAACATTAAGCAGGGATATGCCACGTCCGGTGTTGTTTTTGGCCCGAGACTCCTCTGGATCTTTGAGCTGAGAAACTGCGGATGCTCTTTTTTTCCTTCGCAGGGTCTTTTTCTCATTTCTCCTTTTCGTGCGGTACTCTTTCCTTGCTGCTCTTGTTTTCCGTTGCAGCATCTGCACACTTGCATATTCCATCTCTCTTTACAATATCACGCACTCATCATCATTCAATGGGTTCTTTTTCGGGGGAGGCTGGTAACCTATGGTGGTCTCGACTACATTTTTTATTATTTCGCGATATTGGTTCCACAATGTGTTGACGTCTCTTTCTCTTCATTGTCCTTGATCCTATCCATCGCATTTCCTGGATCGCAGTAATATCTGCCTTACATTTCAGGTAAAAACTCTCAATGCGTAGTCCGTTGTCGTTCCGGGTCTGATTACCATAAGAGGAAGTTCATTATCCGAGGCTGGAATCTCTCTCATAACTTTCAAGTTTTTCACTGTGGAGGGATTGTCACCTTTCTTTTTTAAAGCTCTCTTTTCAATTCTGTCCAAAAGACTCAAGTGGCTTATAGGAGCATTATGGCAACTATACTGAGATTCGACTTACCGTGTTTTATTTCGATCAATTTTGCGGATAAGTTATTGGGTCATGCTCCTTGCTTAATGTTTTTTAATCAGTGATTTTTAAGAAGTAATATTTATTTGGCCTCTTTTTGCTGCATTCTTCATTAAAGGTAGACCAAACAAATATCAAAACTTGTAGAAGCAATTTATTTCCGACAAATAAGAAATTTCTTTTATTTGTAAAATTAAGTTTTTGGTTGTTTCACAATAAACAACTTAACCTTTTGAAGCCTTCAGGTTGTCATAAATACTTACCACGCCTTATTATTTTCTTGGCTTCAAACCAAATCAAATCTTCAAGAAAGATTAAAGACTCCTTAAAAGGTTTCTCAAGTTTAATTTAAAACACAACATGATTTAATAATGTAGTTCTTCACAAATTATGTAGTGATGACAATATATTATGAAGTCTCATGCTTCATGTTTTAAAGGTTTTGAAAAATAATCTTTGGGCATAATTTTTGTGACGCCGTTTTCGAATCTAAACTCCGGTTTTAATTATCTGCTGACATTTTTTAAAAAATAGTTTTTAACATTATGTCAGTATATTTCCAACACTTGATGATATAACCTTGTTAAGACGATGAATGGTTTTTTAACGTTTTGTGAAATGCTGCACGTTTTTTGACTTAATATTAAGTATAGAAAAAAGAAATTTTGAAAAAAACCATCAGGAAACATTTTGCTTTTTGTAAAAAATACTGTTTTTCGAACTTTCAAAAGTATAAACTCAAACACCTGACTTTATTAAGAGAGTCTGCAATATGAATTAAATAAATGGCATAGAAATCGATAGAAAATAATTAATTTGATTACTTACAACAAAAATTTGACGACTAGTATCATATTTAATATTTAGTTGAATAACCTTGTTATAATTCAAATCAATGAATTCTATTTTCATGGACACAATTAAGAACCCGACTTCTTTCTTGGGGATGTGAGTACCACATTTACGTGAAAGTTCTCCAATGATTCATTTTGTCGGAAGGCTTGTACAATGTACATATAGTCCCAAAAGTCTCCGTACAGTCGTTTTTTTTTTTGGTTCTGAGATAAAACATTTACTTTACAATATATCAAAAACAAGCATTTTGAAAATCACAATTTTTTAAAATTTGGTAAAAATGAAGGCGGAAAATAACTATTTTTCAATGTTACCACTTTGGTTTTTACATCAATTTGTAGTACTTTTTTCACAAAAAAAAACAATCAAATTAGGCTGCTGTGCGGAGACTTTTTGGACTAAGCGCAAGTCACTTCTATGTAATCTTGGGCTCAATGGAATTATTCTCAATCAAATTAAGTCTACAATAGTTATTAAGAATATCTCCTAGTCAAGAAAACATATTTGTTCCTTTAAAATCAGAGCTCCTTAATATTACAATACATATTTGCAGTATTTTTAAAGGCTTCTATAATTTGTCCACATATACCACTTTTTTATTCCTTTTAAAAGAAAATGTGGGTAACAATCACCCGAGACTGAAATGTATTATGTCCTAATTTTATGTTGTGTGATAAAACGACTTCAAAATTGTTGGTGCAGTATTTTTTGAAGCTATTGTTGTTGATTAAAAACCCAAAAAAAAAACAATTGAAACTAACATGAAGAAATGTACCTAAAATTTTGGACACAGCTGTGCCTACGCTAGGGCTACATGTACGCTGAAGTTTATAGTTCTTAATAGTTTTGGTGCGATGTAGACATCTAGCATCAAGGGTATTCTATGAAAAGCTCTGTATTTCAATACTATACATACCTTTACTTATCTATCTATATTTATTTTATACCATGTACATATATAGATACATATTTATTTATTGTAAGAACGCGAATTTACCTACATAGATACGTCGTGTGGCCTAAGAGGATTGAAGAAGATCGTTATCACTATAAACTTTCACAAAGTGTCTTAAAAGTAGAGAGTTTACCTGACTACAGCTGATAATAATATTGAAATTTGCATAAAACCCAAACTACCGCATGAAGTTCGACTCGACTCGACTCAACTCGAAACGAGACGAAACGATACCAGAAGAGTCTCATAGATTTTCAAGTTTGTTTTTTGATTTTTTTGTTCCTTCAAAATGTTATACGAGTTTCTTTGGTTAAGAATGACAGTTCAATTGTTTTTGAAATCTTGTGTCTATGTTGTATTTTACATACATCACTTAACTTGATGAATTTTCGTATTCAAATTAGCGTGATGAAAAGTTATTGACATCTTTTAGTTTCACTTCAATAAGTTTTGTATACGTGTGTATCGGTAATATAAATTAAATTAATAGCTTCCTTTTGTGAATTATTGTTAAAGGTATTTCTTAGTTGGAGGCATCTGACAGAAATTTGATGGAGCAGATTCAAAAAATTTAAAACAGTTTTTAGGTTTTACGTTTAATTTATGCTCACAAAAGTTTAAATATCTCTTTTTTTCAGGAAATCAATTAGGATCAGGTTTTGGGTATATTTTTTGGTAAGTTTAAATTCTTCTAGAACTGTTCTCAGTTAAATTAAAAAAGAATGATAGATAATAGACAATAGTCATTCTTTTTGTGCAAAATAATTTAAGCGTTCGGTGAAATTCGCAAGTATACACCCCCTGAACCGGAGGCTGCAAAGACAAATGTCGAAACATCATAGTAGATCCGTAGTCAATGCTGAGGATATGGAAGGACCAATTCCGCAGACTGTGTAACGACTACGACGAACTGGATTCTGCTATAAGGTATGGATGATCCATTCAATATAGACGACGAAAGCCAAATGACAGCATCTACAGGGACGAAATGTATAGAACCATCCCTGCATCCCTGCCAATTTCGCCCGTTTCCGCAGAATGATAAATTTGAATTTGTGTTGCTCTAAAAAGATTATAAACAATGAACTGAATCTTTTGATTTCATAAAAGGCTCTAGGAAAGGTGATGCCCTGTTATTCGATTTCTTTTACATCCTTGAAAGAATAGAGCTCCCACGTCAACACTACAGGTTTTATCTTTCAAAAATCTGTCAAACTCAGAACTCAGCTTGATGTCACTGGAATTTTTAAGCGGTTTATGAAGAGGACCTATAATATCTACGTTATACAGTCAAAAGGCAGGTGAGTCTGTAAAAGACTTTATAGTCGCGCTTAAACTTTTGTCACGTGACTGTAAATTTGGAGAGTCTCTAGATCTGTACAACCCCAAAATACAATAAAAATTGCTCGATGATGATGACGCAAAGTTCGAATGTGTCTCAGATAAAGCGTTAAAATTGTAACTTATCGCAGAGGATCAACAAATTATAAAGCCTAACCACGTGAACATCGTCAAAAGCAGTAGTAATCAACATCAGTATAGTTCTCGTCAAAGTCAACAGTCGAAGTCCACGCATGGTGCACAAAACAAAATTCAACTGGCAGTAATGTGGGAATCACCATAAGTACAAGTGTCCAGCTAAAGAAATAACATGGTACCTGTGCAAGTCTCCAGGGCATTTTGCAAAACTCTGCAAGAGTTCACCACGTGGAGGACGAGAAATAAGAAGAATAAATGACGAAAGCGATGATGAGTGCAGCCCTACAGAACTCAACAATATTTTTAATTTGTCTGTAAGCAAAATTTGCCGTGTTATTACGTCTGTCATAATTGAAGGCATTGAGGTGCAGATGGAATTGAACACTAAAACATGTCAATCTATCATAAAATAGGTAGATTATTTTAAATTAGATGGCTCAACAGTCCGTTTGAGAACTAGGGCCTAGTGACTGACAACTCTCAACCAGTCCTGTGTGCGAGTACTGTTGTCAGGGATGGAAAGGACCTACAGTTTTACGCCGAATCCGAACGGTAAATTTGCCGTTGGAAAGCACTTTTCATGACAAGAAATACTCTTGGAGAATTTGTCAATTCCTCCCAAGAGGCACTACCCGTAGAAAAAAACTTTAGGTGGCATAGGTGGGAATCGAACGCAAGACATCTCGCATGACGGTCCATCGCACTTTTTTTTTTTATTCATTTTTATTAGTTCATTCTTAAACCTATCTTAAAGCTAGACAAAAATTCATTATCCTAATTATCCATAACTTACAACTAACTTAATGGTCCCATACGGACACTCTAAGTTAAACTATATAACACTAACTACTAATGCCTTTCGGCCCTAATATCTATTTTACTTCAATTTATATTTTATTTATTTCTGTATTTCACTAATATCAAGATCCTTTTTTTATTTGTACCTAAAAACTATTTAAAATAAGGTCCTTAATATAAAACTTAAAACTAACTTAAACTACCTATTCTACCTATAAACTACTTAAAACTAGAACAACCACAGCAACAAATCTAACTATCTAACATTTTTGTTTTTCATATTTTGTTGTTTTTTTTTTAAACCCCAAAACTATAAAACAAGTATGTAAGCCAGCCAAGGCTTAAAACCCCATCCCCACTACCCACTATCAAGTACCGATTAAAGCCACCAAAAGTTGTTCACCTGATTCACCTATCAGTTCGGTCCCGTTCGGGCACAGACCTACTAAACCGAAAGAGCTCTGCTCCGCCTTGCGCCATGCCATCCCGATCCTGTATCAAACCGCATCTATCTAAAAAGAGGAATGCTCAAGCGTGCACTTTCAAAATACTCGTCGTTCGAATAGAACGCCCCGAAATTAAATTGTTGGTCGAAGACATAGCTCTTGCAATGTGACCTCGAACGAGTTTTATCAAAAAATTGTCAATGCTGATGATTCGAGCCCCGTTGGAATAGTAATGCACATAAGAAGATTCGGCTGTTCGATATAAGCCGGTTCATCATCGTAAACACTGCCGTTCGAACACCCGAAATTTCTCCATCTGGGAAGGGGCAACGTTGAACCACACAGAATAACCATAAACGATCATTGGCCGTATGAGGGCCATGTAGCAAATTACCTTCACTCTGGGGTCAAGCCGATTAGCCGATTGCTAAAAAACAGCCATTTCGTCAGAGCGAAGGCTCTTCTGGCCCTGGTCAGAGCAACATTTATATGTCTGTCGAAATATAAATGCTGATCTAACCAGATTCGAGGTACTTCACTACATTTTTGCTCGCTAATGGCTGCCCGTGAAGATCAACGATGACCATCTTGCGCCAATTCTTACACGTATCCCTCGTGGCCCCAGCCAACAGAGTCTGGAACAGAATTGTCTCTGACTTTTGGACATTTATTTTCAGTTTCCAGTCGTCGCAATATCGCTGAATCTTGTCGAAATCACGCTGCAAGAGAATTGTAATAACCTCAACCTTTCGGGTCGTTCTGACAGTCCAACGCGCTAACCATCATGCCACGGGTACTACTTCTTCTTGAGCTATGGACGACGAAAAAAACGTCGCGAACGTACGGACCTACGGACGTACGAACGTACGTACACACGCACGAACAAAATCTTTTATTTCGACTCTAGGGACCTTGAAACGTCGAGAAATGTCAAAATTTACAATTACATTACAATAACCTCCTATGGGAAGTTAAAAATTATCACCAAATGAGAAATTGTTACAATTTTTAACATCATATACATAGACACACTCCATCAACGGTAACGAAGCTATCACCTTCAGAAACCATTTTTACTTTTAAGCCTAGAAGTATTATTAGTATTTTAACTGATCAAAAGCCAATTTCAAATCAAATCAAATGGGGTGGCGCAACAGTCCGTTGTGAACCAGGGCCTAGTGACTTACAACTCTCAACCATTCCTGTGTGCGAGTAGTGTTGTCAGGAATGGAAGGGACCTACAATTTAAGGCCGAATCCGAACGGCTAATTTGAGAAAGCACTTTTTCATGACAAGAATTACTCTTGAAGGAATTGTCAATTCCTCGCAAGAGGCAGTACCCGCGAAAATTAATTTTTTAAATTAAGGTGGCACAGGCAGGGATTGAACCCAAGACCCCTTGCATGGCAGTCCAACGCACTAACCATCATGCCAATTTATGAACCAAAAAATGAAGTTAATAAAGAATATGAATCAAATGTATAGAAAAAATAAAAAAAACATTTTTAAAGGGGAGAGATGATTGTATATTGTAATTCAAATAACTTAGCAGCAAAACGGATTCATGCTATAATATCTAAAATAATTAGTCCTTGTGTTTATGAAATTATTTATAATAATAACTGTAGTCGTATAGTTCAATTTTCAGAACTTAGAAGGTCTTGTTTAGCAGATAAATATAAACTTTTACTTCCGAATCTTTAAAAAAATAAAGGGAATGGAAAACTTATTGAAAATAATGAAGTTCTTGTGGAAGAGAAACGATCTTCTAACAATTCTGCTAAATTAACTAAACGTCCGAGGAAAATTTATGAAAAAGTAAGAAGTTCATATATATTAGCTAGTAAATAAATCATGAATAAATGTATTAAAAAAATGAAATATTGAACAAAATATTCTTCTTTGTTAAAAGAATTCTAATATAATTGAAATCTAAATAGTGTTATACTTAAAATAGAGTACTAATGTACTCTAGAGTAGAGTAGTAAAGTACTGAGTCATACACCTGACTACACAATAATAATTGTAATAGAATATCATCTTCTTCTAAGCTTCTTCATTTTCATTTAACTTAAGTTAGTCTCTTCTATTTCTGACTGTCAAGTGAGCCACATCTAACTTAAATACTTTAATAAAACTTTATGTAATCAAGTAAAAGTTTTCTTTAATCATTTACAAGAAGTTATAATATGGCCAAGGAACGAAAAACAAAAAACGTCGAGTCGACCTATCACACTTAGTATGGCCTCATCCCATCTAGGCATAATTCAAACAAACGTACAAAAAAACAGCTGAAGTTTTTTCATACTACTATCTAAAAAACCTATCTTATACGGACGAAGTCGCGGGTAAAAGCTAGCTAATTAATAATTAAAACTTATTACAAATGAGAATTTTCAGAATGTTTTTTAATAATCTAAATTGTATCTACGAGTATGTATGTAGATAAAAAACTCTATTATTAAGAACTATGTTGTGTTTTACCTAAGACTTTAAAACACATTTTCAAAGAGAACTTTTTCAAAAACCAGATTTGACTAAAAAAATATAAAGTTATATTTGAATCCATGACGACTTAATCTTTAAAAAAAGGTATATATTTTTTTTGGAAGAGACAAGAATCCTGATCTTGCGATCTAGTGTTATTTCTCAAATGATTGCTAACCTTACAAAAAATAGTCCTTTTCATACATAATTATTTTGATCAACTTCGTTAACCAATTTTCAGTCGCCAAAAAATTGTACCTTAGCAATCTGTATTATAGAAAACAATTGTGTACATAAGAATTATAAATATTTTCAGTCTGCTAGTACTTGAAGCCTTTTTTCCCTATAGCGAAAAACTAACAGATATTCAAACTGTATCTACCTATAAATCTTTTGGAAAACATAACAACTTTGATGCAATTTATTTTCTTAGGGATTTCAAAAATGTCCATGTGTATATGAACAATGTATACATTTATTTGAAGAGTATTCTATTTTTGTGAAACATTTCATTTTAATTATTGATCTTTGAGCAAATTACCCTCCTTAAATTTGCGTTATAGATATTTTTCACATGCCGTACAAAAAATACAAGCGAACAAATTACCACCCTCCGAAATACTCTAGAAGAAATATTAATTCCTGTCTCCGGAATTGAAATTATTTTCGAAAGCGATTAAAGAATCTTCGGTCTTCCTACAAAAGACGACATGCTTCATTCGGACAAATAATTTTTAAGTCTATTAAATTTCATGCTAACAAAATGTCCAGCCCATACCATCATCATGATGGCTAATAAATATAAACGAAAGTGAATATTGATTGCGATGTTGGAGTTCCTTAAATATTAAAATCACGTAGTACGTAATTGGATTTGATGTTGTCCATTGCGCTACAGCTACCACCATCATCAGCCATACAGTACGTAGCAGCACTCACCCTCTCCAAAAGAAAGTGACATCCAGGACTATTTTAGATACATACTAAATAACGTACCTATAGATTGTATGTCATTTAGAGAATTTTTGAACTTTCCTCAAAGAATACGATCCAATTAGGAAATGATTTTTATTTCTTTTATTTTTATCAAAAGAAATGATTCAAGAGAGGAGTTTATTTGATTTGAGTAATTATGCCTTATGCTGCAAGAAAATAATATTCAATTCGAATAAAGTTGTTCTTGTGTATCAACTTTTAATTGGACATTTAAGATAATGGACTATAATCAATTTCCCATACATACTATAGGAAATTTTGATGAAAATTAGTAGGAAACATTTTTGTTTTCATTGAAAAACTTACATAGAATTAGAAATAATAATAATATAATATTAGAAGAGTATGATGTAAGAGAACAAAGAGAAGTTAAATAAGTTGAGTTCTGTTGAAGAAATAATTATTGGAATTTGACCATCACTTATTTTCTTTTGAAATGGCAGCTGTGTATTTAAATAAATGGTTTAATATTTTCAAAATGATAAGTTATTTGTTAGAAAATAAACCCTCAATTATTCGATTTGAAAGATTTCTTTGAGGGAGTAGGGAGTGTGCTGTTTTTTAATTTGAGAAGTCAAATAAATTGTATTGAGTCAAAATATTAAAGCTATGCCCCATAAATTTGTTATAAAATTACATGTTTTAATTATTTAAATTATGCAGCTGTCCCACTTATCATAGTTAAAATATTGTTAAAAATTTTATTTAAGAAAAAAGAGCTTTGAAAATGATAGGCGATAGAACTATTAGCGAAACCATTACGTCACTTGAACACCGCCGCAATGTTTCATGCCTTTAGTTGTTCTACCGATATTTTTATAAACAGTGTTCTATGGAATTAGCTAGTTGCATTCGCCCACTAAAACAATGCAGCCGTAATACTCAATTTCGGACGTACTGTCAAGTATAGAGATTCTTTTTTTAACCGCATATCGAGAATGTGGAATGCTTTACCCAGCTCTGTTTTCCCTATCATTTTGATATTCAAAACTTTAAGACCAATGTGCATCGGTATCTCCTATTTAATCCTTCCCTATTTTTCTAACGCTCACACTGTGTTTACTTTAAACATGTTAAGGGTATTAATAACCCCTTGAGTGACCCTTTATTATAAAAATAAAGAGAGAGGTCTGAAAAACTTGTTAACTTCGAATAGGAATGGGTCCGATTTGTCCGTACACGGTTTTTTTTATAAATCAATAAAACTGAAAAAAAAATTTGTCACCTCCAAAATTTTACGACTGAAATGTGATTTCATCTCCAAAAATTTTTGCAACGAAGAATAATGTTTTTGACATCTGATAAAATTTTTAGAAAAATCTAATTGGCAGTTTTTTTTATAAAAAATAAAAACCTAAAAAAACACTACTCAAAGTTCGTAAAAATTGAATATCGATTCAAATATCTTTTCAAAAACTTGAAATTTAGTCTTCAAACTTATTTTATCTTATAAGAAATATTGTTTTTAATAATTTGAAAAATGTTAAGAAAAATCGAATTGACAGGTTTTTTACAAAAAATAAAAACCTAAAAAAAAAATGTATAAAAGTTGGTAAATATTGATTTTCGACTCAAATATCTTTTCAAAACTTTGAGATATTGACTTTAATTAATTTTAAACTTTCAAAAAATCTTGTTGTCAACATTCAGTTAAAGTTTGAAAAAAATCGAATGGACAGTTTTTTTACAAAAAATAAAAACCTAAAAAAAAATGTATAAAAGTTGGTAAAAATTGATTTTCGACTCAAATATCTCTTCAAGATTTTAAATATTGGCTTCAAACTAATTTTATCTTATAAGAAATATTGTTTTCAACAAATGGTAAATTTTTTTTAAAAATCGAATTGACATTGTTTTTACAAAAAAAAAAACTCTAAAAAAATAATACTAAAACTTGGTAAAATTTTACTTTCGACTCAAATAGCTTTTCAAAAATTAAAAATATTGGCTTCAAACTTATTTTATTTCACAGAGAATATTGTTTTCGAAATTCTATAATTTTTATATAAAAATCTAACAGTCCGTTTTTTCATAAAAAATAAAATCTATAAAAAATGGTACTCAAATTTGGTAAAAATTGATACGAGTACACATAGACAAACTTTAAAGCAAGACAAATCGACAACCGGGATAGGAAGTTATCAGTGTGGGTCGCAGCCCAGCCTCTTTTTTCAAAAATAATATTTGACGTTTTCAAAAAAGGGAAAGGCCTATAATTATCTTTTTAATAACAAAAATTATTACATTCCTGTTGCCGTGAAAAGAGACCCTATTTAACTTGGCTCTATTGCACTGCACTAATTTTTAACGTTATATAGGAAGTTATTGCAATCGAGCCAAATTGTCGAAATATTGACATTTCACCAAGTTTCAAAGTTAATAGAATCTAAATCGAAAGGTCTTAAGAGAGAAGTATGTATGTGTGGGCGTGAGCATATACGTACCTTTGTGTTCCGTATGTTCGTTTGTCCTTCTGCTCGTACTTTTAAAATACGATTTTTCGTTGGGCCATATCTCAAGAACCAAAAATATAATATAACCTCCAAAATCAATGAATATTTTTTTTGACATCCAGCTATTTTTTTTAGAAAAATCGAAGTGGCAGTTTTTTTACGAAATATAAAAACCCTCAAAAAATTCTACTAAGAGTTGGTAAAAATTGATTTTCGGATCGAATATCTTGCAACAGTTTCTTTAAGTAATGGTGAGTTCTTAGACGAATGGAAATACTCTATATTAACTCCCCTTCATAAATAAGTTACAAAAAGTTCGATTAAAAATTACAGAACAAAAAATTGCAAAACTGCAGTTAATTCCTAAGGTTTTCGAAGCTGTATAAAAAAATAAATTATATAATCTTTCAGTTTACCAACACGGTTTCTTAAAAGGTAGATCCACGACCACAAATTTGTCCATATTTTCAAATTTTTTTCTATCACAGATGGAAATGCGTTCTCTAGTTGACACTATTTATACTGATTTTTCAAAGGCTTTCTTAAAAAAACTAGGATACATATATGAATATCACTTTCAGCTCCTAATGTGGATAAAGAGCTATTTAGAAGGTAGCAAACAGGTGGTACTAATTGATAATGCCTTATATAAGGAAATTATACATTTTTCGGGTGTTCCTCAAGGTAGTCACCTTGGACCACTTCTTTTCATCATTTTTATTATAGACTTACATCTGCATCTTACTTTTTCTAAATGTCTTCTATTTGCTGACGATTTGAAAATATTCAGTTCCATAAATTCACTTAACGATGCAAAAAAAGTTCAAATTGATTCAAATAATTTAATTAAATGGTTTAATATCAATGAAGAAATGAAGCATTGTGACATTTTCTAGAAATCACAGTCCATTATATTATAATTATAAACTTGAAAATGATATTTTACAAAGACTTGATAGCCATAATGATCTAGACGTAATCTTCGTTTCTAAAATGAATTTCTCAAATCCCATAGACCATGCGATATCTAAACCAAACTCTGTACTAGGGTTTGTTTTTCGAAATTCAAAAGACTTCGAAGACCCCTATAGATTAAAAGCTCTTTATTCTAATGTCGTCCGAACACATTTAGAATATTGTACTGTTATATGGAGCCCCTTTACCGCGTCTAGCGGTATAGAAAAAGTTTAAAAAAGTATCACAAAGTTTGCCTTACGAAAAATATTTGGTTATTCAAATGTTCCATCTTATGAGACGAGGACGAGGTGTATTTTATTTAATGTAAAACCTCTTGCTCAGAGAAGAAAATTAAACTCAATACTTTTTGCTTTTGATGTCTTGAATTTTATTATTGACTGTCCAGTATTGTTATCTATGTTTTTTTATTTATGCACCATCTTGAAACTTGAGCCCTCGTGACTGTGATTTTGTAAATGTTCCTTACCACATTACTAGCTACGTTAAGTATAATCCTATAACAAGAGCTTGTATGGATTTTGATAAATATGATTTTGCAATTGATTTTAATATTAATAGAAATGTTTTGAAACATAAATTAATACAATTGTTTTAATGCTATAAGTAAATAATGTATTTAATTTGTATGTTATGTATAATTATTAGTCTAAATAGAGTGTGTAACGAACAAATAAATAAATATATAAAATCGAAAAATTCAGTTAAAAAACTTAAACCTTGGATTTCTAATTATTTAATCAATAAAGTTAGAGGTAAAAAAAAAGTTAGGAATAAGGTGCTATAAGTACCCAAACAAATTAACTCTTAAAAGAAAATATAAGAAACTTTGTTCCGAACTTAAAAAAAAAAATTCCAAATTTCTGGGATAATTATTATCGTTGCCAATTCAACTCTGCAAAAGGTAATCTTAAAGACGAATGCAAAATCGTTAACACCATTTTAAACCTTCAGTTTAAAAAAAAAACTAAAAGTATTTCTATCAATGGTTGCGATGAACGGACAAGCTCGCTATTGCTAATGCTTTTAATAGTTCATTTTTTCTAATATTGCCAGCAAATTGCAACCATGCCCTTCTCATCCTTATTGTACTCTTTGTGTGACTGTATGCAGATGCGTTGAACCATTGCAAATTAACAGTTTTGTTATTGAGCCTATAACTCCTTTTGAAATACTTAAGGCTATTGGTAGTTTAAAAAATTCTCATTCTTGCGGAGCTGATGGTACATCTAATATAATTCTTAAGAAAATTAGGTTTTATGTAGTAGACGTCTTAGCTTATATCTTTAACCGATGCATTTTTGCTGGGGTTTTTCCAACTGCCCTTAAATGTGCTCATGTACCACTTTTTAAAAAAGGTTCTGCTCGTGATATAAGCAATTATAGGCCTATTTCTCTTCTTTCAGTTTCCAGCAAAATTTTTGAAAAACTTGTTAAGTCTAGAATATTAAATTATTTAGCTAAAACAAAGTTTTTTAATCCTTTCCAATTTGGGTTTCAAAAAGAAAAATGGACAGAAGATGCACTTTTACAATTTTGTGATCAAATAATGTCAAATCCTGACAATCCACTACTACCTGTTGAGAAAATTGGAAAAGGCCGGCTTTCGTGGCTTTATGCTCAACTTTTTTAGGTCATATCTTGGGAATAGAGGGTGAAAATGGATGAGATTAGGAGTGAAATTAAGTTCTTTAACTTAGGTGTACCGCAAGGTTCTGTTTTGGGACCGATTTTGTTCCTGATTTACATTAATTCGCTCTTTGCACTTGATTTTCGAGCTTCGAGGTATACCAACTGCATTTGCAGATGATGTTGGTTTTTCATATGGCTCTAACAGTAGATTGAATCTTTTTTCCGATATAAACCATGATCTTGAGTTATTGAGAATTTGGTTTGCGGAACATAATTTGGTTATGAGTTCCAAAACTAAAATAATGCTTTTTAGTTTGGGTTGTTAACAAAACTTTGAAGTAAACACATATTTTCATGCTCCAGAATGTCAAAAATATAAGCTACCGAATAGTAACTGTGTGCATGGTAATTGTTCTCCTACTTATTTTGACAATATAAGCTGTAGCTCTAAGTGCTTTTTGATTGAAAAAGTTGATGAAATTAAATATTTAGGGCTCACTATTGATTCTAGAATGAAGTTTTTAAATCATACGAATAATTTGAGACAGTATCTTCGATGCACATTTAGACATTTCTATTATTTGCGTAGTATCGTTTCAACCGATCTTTTAAAAACAATTTATTATGGAATTTTTCAGTCCAAGCTGCAATATGGAATTGCTTGTTGGGGTGGTGCATACCTAAACAAAATTCAACCCTTGTTAGTCTTGCAAAAATACGTTTTAAGAAAAATTTGTCGCTATTCTTGTAGTTAGAAATAATGTTTGGAAATACATTGTTGATAAGTTTGTCTTTTGATGAGATAAAATTACAGAAATTATTTGGAAATGATATCAATGCACTCGATTCATCGACAGGTACTTGACCATTACTGATTGTCAGCAATTGCCCAGAGAAATCTTCAGCAGATGTATCATTAAGCAATGCAACTTACATGTTTGTTGTCAGCTGCAGTTTTATACGTCCATACCATACATCTGTTCCATAGCTGTCATTTGCGTTTTTTTATTCCAAGTCTGATTCTTTTTTGTTATACGACGTTTTATGTCAAGTCACATGGGAACGCTGTGGAACGTAATAAACAGTATTCTATGTCCCTCTCTTGGCTCTAAGCTACCTACCCACCAATTTTCAGCCATATCGGTTCAGCCGTTCTTGAGTAATAAATAGTGAAACTAACACGACTTTCTTTTATATATATGATGATACAAATTTCTGAACTTTTGATAAATTGTCAACTTTTTTGCAAAAAACGAAAACCTACAAAAACAACCAGAAACTCGTAATAAACGGTTTTCAATTTAAGTATTTTGAGAAGTTTTGTAAAGCTTTAAGGAATATTAACAGACGGTCACGAATATGAAGTTATCAGTGTAGTAGAAAACATTTTATCTTAACTGAAAAATAGAAGAGTACAATATGATGGTTATTTATGGAGCCTTCAAAAGTTTAACTTTCATATTTTCAATGAGTCTTGGTGGACAAGGTAACAAGTGTACAAGTAACGACTACAACTAGGAACAATAAAAATTATATTATTTTGATAAGCAAGTACCTGGGGAATAACTGGAAAACTAAAAAATTGTCGTAGAAAATTTCAACTTAGTAATTTTTCAAATTAAAATCTTCATTTTGAATATTTTTGATGGAGAACAAGTTTAATCATTTAGATTTTAATCATTTAGCATTTTTTGTTCATTCTTATGTAAAACAATTTAGAAGAGTTCCTAAACAAGTTTTGGAATTTTGAATTTCAGAAAAGGATTTCCAGAATATGATTAGCAGAATAGTTAACTTTTAGTGGTTTTTGGGACCATCTTTGTTTTTGACATTTTTGAATGAAACTTTGGCACATTTTGATCTGAGTGATTATGGATAAAGTTTTTTTTAAAGGGGGTTGGGGATGATTTTTGAATATAAGCATAACCATTATTTATTTCTTAAAATGGCAATTGTAAAGACTTAATAATGCTTACAAAATTAAAAGATATGGAGGTTTCTTAAAGTTTGATCATCAGTGTAAATAGAATAAACTACAATTTACGCTGATGATCGAACTAGCTATGTTTTTTATTCACGTTTTATAAAAATGTTTACAAAAACGAGGCTAGAATGCGACCCACAGTGATATCCCATCCCGTCTGTCGATTTGTCATCCTTAAAAATTTAAAGGGTTGGGTTAAAAAAGTTGTCAGTTGAATTATTCTTAAAAATTCTTAAATTACCAACAATATTTTTCATATCAATAAATAGTTTAGTTTGAAAATCCAGTTTTGTTAAATAGATTTTTAGTCGAAAACAAATTTTTACCAATTTATGTAGCATTTCTTTAATTTTTTCAAATTGGATAATTGAAATTAATTTGAGAGATATCAAGAACCGAACATCAATTTTTACCAAATTTGCGTACTAATTCTTGCAGATTTTATTTTTTTTAAGAAAAAAGGGACTGTTGGATTTTTATAAAAAAAAAACTATTGAATATTCAAAACAATATTTTCTGTGGAATAAAAAAGTTTGAAGACAATACTTTTAATTTTTGAAATGTTATTTGAGTCGAAAGTAAATTTTTACCAAGTTTAAGTATTATTTTTTTAGGTTACCTATTATTTTTTGTAAGAAAACTGTCGACTAGATTTTTTTTCAAAATTATACTGAATGTTGAAAACAATATTTTTTGAAAGATAAAAGCAGTTTAAAACCAATATCTGAAAGTTTTGAGAAGATATTTGAGTCGAAAATATATTTTTAGTAACTTTTGTTAAATTTTCTTTCAAGTTTTTATTTTTTTGTAAAAATTTTGATTTTTCTCAAAATTTCAGCAGATGTTAAAAACTTTATTTTTCGTTGCACAAAATTGTGTTGGAGGTAAAATTATTTTTTATTTGTAAAATTTTCGAGGTGACAATTTTTTTTTAATTGGATTTTTTCCAAAAATTAAATGGTTTGGTACCACGTTACATTTATAATATAAAATTTAATTCAAGTCTCTAGCGTTTTTGGTTCGTAAGATATTTAGGGTTTACTAAAATTTTCACCTTTTTTTAAACCGCTATAGTAAAAAAAGGACCAACTCAATTTTATTAAGAGCACTTTCTGCATCTTTCTGCTTTATTATCTGCATAACAAAATTGATATGAAATCGATATATCTTCTGGTTCTTGAGCTATGCAAAAGAAACGTCGCGAACGTACCCTCATCATTCTAAAAATCTTGTATTTCGCCTTTACGGACCTTGAAACGTCGAGAAATGTCAAAATTTTCAATTTGACAAAACGGACCCATTACAATAACTTCATATGGGAAATTAATAATTAGTTTTCGGTAGTGCAAAGCTGCTTCGCAGTATTTATAAATAACGTCCCAATTCGACCCATTAAGATTTTTCTGACGTTCGCCATCCAAGATGACGAAAGCTACATAAAGTTTTGGTAAAGGCCATAATAAAACGCAAACCTTGTGTCGTCGGTGCGGACGCAGCTGGTACCATATCCAAAAGTCCAAATGCTCCCAATGTGGATACCCAGCCGCCAAGTTGCGTTTATACAACTGGTCGGTTAAGGCTAACAGGAGGAAGACCACTGGAACTTGTCGTATGCATTTCCTCAAGGTTGTGCGTAGGCGCTTCCGCAACGGTTTCCGTGAAGGAACCCAAGGTAAGCCCAAGAAGGCAACGTAATTTTTTAACTAAGCTTCTTTTTACAATAAAATAACTACCTAGAGTTATGCATAAGCAAGGAAGTAATATATTTTGTTAAGTGATTTATCTATCTTTAACAAGACCCAATACAATAACTTCCTATAGGGGGTTGAAAAACAAGAAAATTGGGGAAAATAATATAAAAAGTTTGAATTTCGAAAAAAAGGAGCTAGATTTTTTTCAAATTTTGCCCATATTTATTCAAATTTTTATCATAGAATTCCAAAAATTTGGAACAATATTGAGAACAACCTAATACTATTTTCATAAAATCTATTTTCGAAAACAGGGGAGCTAGGTCAAATTCAGTTTTTCGGCAAATCCAATACTTTAAGGTATTTTCAAAAAATGTTTTGAACAATGGGGAACAAACCGTTAACAACCTGGTACAACCTTCAAAAATAAGAAAATTGAAAAAAAGGGGGACTAACATTACGTACCTACTCTACTTTATTGCTTCAAAGACTACGATATTAAAAAAAATTACTTAAACTTCAAAAGCCGATTGCATACATTTGTCAGGTTCGTGTTTTATAAAAGGTTTCTAAGCAAAGATTTCTAATCGTCGAAAAACAAAAGTAATTAAGGTCAAAAAGGTTTCTAAAATTTAATTCAGTAGAATATTTCACAAAACCTTAATTTTAACAGAAAAGGTTGTTTTTATTATAAAATATATTTGATTAAAATTAGTAAGAAAAGATACAACCAAAGAACTATAATGTAAAATAAAAACGTAGAAAATGGAAAGAGTTTAGGTTAAATTAAA